>NC_079191.1:271667663-271967793 GCF_029499605.1 Hyla sarda | reverse complement strand
TTTTCTATATACTATAGAGAGCTGCTATGTTACTGTTAGGGCCCCTGTATTTTTGGTGGTAAGAACACGTTTTCTATATACTATAGAGGAGCTGCTATGTTACTGTTAGGGCCCCTGTATTTTTGGTGGTAAGAACACGTTTTCTATATACTATAGAGGAGCTGCTTATGTTACTGTTAGGGCCCCTGTATTTTTGGTGGTAAGAACACGTTTTTCTATATACTATAGAGGAGCTGCTATGTTACTGTTAGGGCCCCTGTATTTTTGGTGGTAAGAACACGTTTTCTATATACTATAGAGGAGCTGCTATGTTACTGTTAGGGCCCCTGTATTTTTGGTGGTAAGAACACGTTTTCTATATACTATAGAGGAGCTGCTATGTTACTGTTAGGGCCCCTGTATTTTTGGTGGTAAGAACACGTTTTCTATATACTATAGAGGAGCTGCTATGTTACTGTTAGGGCCCCTGTATTTTTCGTGGTAAGAACACGTTTTCTATATACTATAGAGGAGCTGCTATGTTACTGTTAGGGCCCCTGTATTTTTGGTGGTAAGAACACGTTTTCTATATACTATAGAGGAGCTGCTATGTTACTGTTAGGGCCCCTGTATTTTTGGTGGTAAGAACACGTTTTCTATATACTATAGAGGAGCTGCTATGTTACTGTTAGGGCCCCTGTATTTTTGGTGGTAAGAACACGTTTTCTATATACTATAGAGGAGCTGCTATGTTACTGTTAGGGCCCCTGTATTTTTGGTGGTAAGAACATGTTTTCTATATACTATAGAGGAGCTGCTATGTTACTGTTAGGGCCCCTGTATTTTTGGTGGTAAGAACACGTTTTCTATATACTATAGAGGAGCTGCTATGTTACTGTTAGGGCCCCTGTATTTTTGGTGGTAAGAACACGTTTTCTATATACTATAGAGGAGCTGCTATGTTACTGTTAGGGCCCCTGTATTTTTGGTGGTAAGAACAGTTTTCTATATACTATAGAGGAGCTGCTATGTTACTGTTAGGGCCCCTGTATTTTTGGTGGTAAGAACATGTTTTCTATATACTATAGAGGAGCTGCTATGTTACTGTTAGGGCCCCTGTATTTTTGGTGGTAAGAACATGTTTTCTATATACTATAGAGGAGCTGCTATGTTACTGTTAGGGCCCCTGTATTTTTGGTGGTAAGAACATGTTTTTCTATATACTATAGAGGAGCTGCTATGTTACTGTTAGGGCCCCTGTATTTTTGGTGGTAAGAACATGTTTTCTATATACTATAGAGGAGCTGCTATGTTACTGTTAGGGCCCCTGTATTTTTGGTGGTAAGAACACGTTTTCTATATACTATAGAGGAGCTGCTATGTTACTGTTAGGGCCCCTGTATTTTTGGTGGTAAGAACATGTTTTCTATATACTATAGAGGAGCTGCTATGTTACTGTTAGGGCCCCTGTATTTTTGGTGGTAAGAACATGTTTTCTATATACTATAGAGGAGCTGCTATGTTACTGTTAGGGCCCCTGTATTTTTGGTGGTAAGAACATCTTTTCTATATACTATAGAGGAGCTGCTATGTTACTGTTAGGGCCCCTGTATTTTTGGTGGTAAGAACATCTTTTCTATATACTATAGAGGAGCTGCTATGTTACTGTTAGGGCCCCTGTATTTTTGGTGGTAAGAACATGTTTTCTATATACTATAGAGGAGCTGCTATGTTACTGTTAGGGCCCCTGTATTTTTGGTGGTAAGAACACGTTTTCTATATACTATAGAGGAGCTGCTATGTTACTGTTAGGGCCCCTGTATTTTTGGTGGTAAGAACACGTTTTCTATATACTATAGAGGAGCTGCTATGTTACTGTTAGGGCCCCTGTATTTTTGGTGGTAAGAACATCTTTTCTATATACTATAGAGGAGCTGCTATGTTACTGTTAGGGCCCCTGTATTTTTGGTGGTAAGAACATGTTTTCTATATACTATAGAGGAGCTGCTATGTTACTGTTAGGGCCCCTGTATTTTTGGTGGTAAGAACATGTTTTCTATATACTATAGAGGAGCTGCTATGTTACTGTTAGGGCCCCTGTATTTTTGGTGGTAAGAACACGTTTTCTATATACTATAGAGGAGCTGCTATGTTACTGTTAGGGCCCCTGTATTTTTGGTGGTAAGAACACGTTTTCTATATACTATAGAGGAGCTGCTATGTTACTGTTAGGGCCCCTGTATTTTTGGTGGTAAGAACATGTTTTCTATATACTATAGAGGAGCTGCTATGTTACTGTTAGGGCCCCTGTATTTTTGGTGGTAAGAACATGTTTTCTATATACTATAGAGGAGCTGCTATGTTACTGTTAGGGCCCCTGTATTTTTGGTGGTAAGAACACGTTTTCTATATACTATAGAGGAGCTGCTATGTTACTGTTAGGGCCCCTGTATTTTTGGTGGTAAGAACACGTTTTCTATATACTATAGAGGAGCTGCTATGTTACTGTTAGGGCCCCTGTATTTTTGGTGGTAAGAACACGTTTTCTATATACTATAGAGGAGCTGCTATGTTACTGTTAGGGCCCCTGTATTTTTGGTGGTAAGAACACGTTTTCTATATACTATAGAGGAGCTGCTATGTTACTGTTAGGGCCCCTGTATTTTTGGTGGTAAGAACACGTTTTCTATATACTATAGAGGAGCTGCTATGTTACTGTTAGGGCCCCTGTATTTTTGGTGGTAAGAACATCTTTTCTATATACTATAGAGGAGCTGCTATGTTACTGTTAGGGCCCCTGTATTTTTGGTGGTAAGAACATGTTTTCTATATACTATAGAGGAGCTGCTATGTTACTGTTAGGGCCCCTGTATTTTTGGTGGTAAGAACATCTTTTCTATATACTATAGAGGAGCTGCTATGTTACTGTTAGGGCCCCTGTATTTTTGGTGGTAAGAACATCTTTTCTATATACTATAGAGGAGCTGCTATGTTACTGTTAGGGCCCCTGTATTTTTGGTGGTAAGAACATGTTTTCTATATACTATAGAGGAGCTGCTATGTTACTGTTAGGGCCCCTGTATTTTTGGTGGTAAGAACATGTTTTCTATATACTATAGAGGAGCTGCTATGTTACTGTTAGGGCCCCTGTATTTTTGGTGGTAAGAACATGTTTTCTATATACTATAGAGGAGCTGCTATGTTACTGTTAGGGCCCCTGTATTTTTGGTGGTAAGAACACGTTTTCTATATACTATAGAGGAGCTGCTATGTTACTGTTAGGGCCCCTGTATTTTTGGTGGTAAGAACACGTTTTCTATATACTATAGAGGAGCTGCTATGTTACTGTTAGGGCCCCTGTATTTTTGGTGGTAAGAACACGTTTTCTATATACTATAGAGGAGCTGCTATGTTACTGTTAGGGCCCCTGTATTTTTGGTGGTAAGAACACGTTTTCTATATACTATAGAGGAGCTGCTATGTTACTGTTAGGGCCCCTGTATTTTTGGTGGTAAGAACACGTTTTCTATATACTATAGAGGAGCTGCTATGTTACTGTTAGGGCCCCTGTATTTTTGGTGGTAAGAACACGTTTTCTATATACTATAGAGGAGCTGCTATGTTACTGTTAGGGCCCCTGTATTTTGGTGGTAAGAACACGTTTTCTATATACTATAGAGGAGCTGCTATGTTACTGTTAGGGCCCCTGTATTTTTGGTGGTAAGAACACGTTTTCTATATACTATAGAGGAGCTGCTATGTTACTGTTAGGGCCCCTGTATTTTTGGTGGTAAGAACATGTTTTCTATATACTATAGAGGAGCTGCTATGTTACTGTTAGGGCCCCTGTATTTTGGTGGTAAGAACATGTTTTCTATATACTATAGAGGAGCTGCTATGTTACTGTTAGGGCCCCTGTATTTTTGGTGGTAAGAACACAGTTTTCTATATACCATAGAGGAGCTGCTATGTTACTGTTAGGGCCCCTGTATTTTTGGTGGTAAGAACACGTTTTCTATATACCATAGAGGAGCTGCTATGTTACTGTTAGGGCCCTGTATTTTTGGTGGTAAGAACACGTTTTCTATATACTATAGAGGAGCTGCTATGTTACTGTTAGGGCCCCTGTATTTTTGGTGGTAAGAACACGTTTTCTATATACTATAGAGGAGCTGCTATGTTACTGTTAGGGCCCCTGTATTTTTGGTGGTAAGAACACGTTTTCTATATACTATAGAGGAGCTGCTATGTTACTGTTAGGGGCCCTGTATTTTTGGTGGTAAGAACATGTTTTCTATATACTATAGAGGAGCTGCTATGTTACTGTTAGGGCCCCTGTATTTTTGGTGGTAAGAACATCTTTTCTATATACTATAGAGGAGCTGCTATGTTACTGTTAGGGCCCCTGTATTTTTGGTGGTAAGAACACGTTTTCTATATACTATAGAGGAGCTGTCTATGTTACTGTTAGGGCCCCTGTATTTTTGGTGGTAAGAACATGTTTTCTATATACTATAGAGGAGCTGCTATGTTACTGTTAGGGCCCCTGTATTTTTGGTGGTAAGAACACGTTTTCTATATACTATAGAGGAGCTGCTATGTTACTGTTAGGGCCCCTGTATTTTTGGTGGTAAGAACATGTTTTCTATATACTATAGAGGAGCTGCTATGTTACTGTTAGGGCCCCTGTATTTTTGGTGGTAAGAACATCGTTTTCTATATACTATAGAGGAGCTGCTATGTTACTGTTAGGGCCCCTGTATTTTTGGTGGTAAGAACACGTTTTCTATATACTATAGAGGAGCTGCTATGTTACTGTTAGGGCCCCTGTATTTTTGGTGGTAAGAACACGTTTTCTATATACTATAGAGGAGCTGCTATGTTACTGTTAGGGCCCCTGTATTTTTGGTGGTAAGAACACTGTTTTCTATATACTATAGAGGAGCTGCTATGTTACTGTTAGGGCCCCTGTATTTTTGGTGGTAAGAACACTGTTTTCTATATACTATAGAGGAGCTGCTATGTTACTGTTAGGGCCCCTGTATTTTTGGTGGTAAGAACACGTTTTCTATATACTATAGAGGAGCTGCTATGTTACTGTTAGGGCCCCTGTATTTTTGGTGGTAAGAACATGTTTTCTATATACTATAGAGGAGCTGCTATGTTACTGTTAGGGCCCCTGTATTTTTGGTGGTAAGAACATGTTTTCTATATACTATAGAGGAGCTGCTATGTTACTGTTAGGGCCCCTGTATTTTTGGTGGTAAGAACACGTTTTCTATATACTATAGAGGAGCTGCTATGTTACTGTTAGGGCCCCTGTATTTTTGGTGGTAAGAACATGTTTTCTATATACTATAGAGGAGCTGCTATGTTACTGTTAGGGCCCCTGTATTTTTGGTGGTAAGAACATGTTTTCTATATACTATAGAGGAGCTGCTATGTTACTGTTAGGGCCCCTGTATTTTTGGTGGTAAGAACATGTTTTCTATATACTATAGAGGAGCTGCTATGTTACTGTTAGGGCCCCTGTATTTTTGGTGGTAAGAACATGTTTTCTATATACTATAGAGGAGCTGCTATGTTACTGTTAGGGCCCCTGTATTTTTGGTGGTAAGAACACGTTTTCTATATACTATAGAGGAGCTGCTATGTTACTGTTAGGGCCCCTGTATTTTTGGTGGTAAGAACACGTTTTCTATATACTATAGAGGAGCTGCTATGTTACTGTTAGGGCCCCTGTATTTTTGGTGGTAAGAACATGTTTTCTATATACTATAGAGGAGCTGCTATGTTACTGTTAGGGCCCCTGTATTTTTGGTGGTAAGAACACGTTTTCTATATACTATAGAGGAGCTGCTATGTTACTGTTAGGGCCCCTGTATTTTTGGTGGTAAGAACACGTTTTCTATATACTATAGAGGAGCTGCTATGTTACTGTTAGGGCCCCTGTATTTTTGGTGGTAAGAACATCTTTTCTATATACTATAGAGGAGCTGCTATGTTACTGTTAGGGCCCCTGTATTTTTGGTGGTAAGAACACGTTTTCTATATACTATAGAGGAGCTGCTATGTTACTGTTAGGGCCCCTGTATTTTTGGTGGTAAGAACATGTTTTCTATATACTATAGAGGAGCTGCTATGTTACTGTTAGGGCCCCTGTATTTTTGGTGGTAAGAACACGTTTTCTATATTACTATAGAGGAGCTGCTATGTTACTGTTAGGGCCCCTGTATTTTTGGTGGTAAGAACACGTTTTCTATATACTATAGAGGAGCTGCTATGTTACTGTTAGGGCCCCTGTATTTTTGGTGGTAAGAACATGTTTTCTATATACTATAGAGGAGCTGCTATGTTACTGTTAGGGCCCCTGTATTTTTGGTGGTAAGAACACGTTTTCTATATACTATAGAGGAGCTGCTATGTTACTGTTAGGGCCCCTGTATTTTTGGTGGTAAGAACACGTTTTCTATATACTATAGAGGAGCTGCTATGTTACTGTTAGGGCCCCTGTATTTTTGGTGGTAAGAACACGTTTTCTATATACTATAGAGGAGCTGCTATGTTACTGTTAGGGCCCCTGTATTTTTGGTGGTAAGAACACGTTTTCTATATACTATAGAGGAGCTGCTATGTTACTGTTAGGGCCCCTGTATTTTTGGTGGTAAGAACACGTTTTCTATATACTATAGAGGAGCTGCTATGTTACTGTTAGGGCCCCTGTATTTTTGGTGGTAAGAACATCGTTTTCTATATACTATAGAGGAGCTGCTATGTTACTGTTAGGGCCCCTGTATTTTTGGTGGTAAGAACATGTTTTCTATATACTATAGAGGAGCTGCTATGTTACTGTTAGGGCCCCTGTATTTTTGGTGGTAAGAACACGTTTTCTATATACTATAGAGGAGCTGCTATGTTACTGTTAGGGCCCCTGTATTTTTGGTGGTAAGAACACGTTTTCTATATACTATAGAGGAGCTGCTATGTTACTGTTAGGGCCCCTGTATTTTTGGTGGTAAGAACACGTTTTCTATATACTATAGAGGAGCTGCTATGTTACTGTTAGGGCCCCTGTATTTTTGGTGGTAAGAACACGTTTTCTATATACTATAGAGGAGCTGCTATGTTACTGTTAGGGCCCCTGTATTTTTGGTGGTAAGAACACGTTTTCTATATACTAGGAGGAGCTGCTATGTTACTGTTAGGGGCCCTGTATTTTTGGTGGTAAGAACATGTTTTCTATATACTATAGAGGAGCTGCTATGTTACTGTTAGGGCCCCTGTATTTTTGGTGGTAAGAACATCTTTTCTATATACTATAGAGGAGCTGCTATGTTACTGTTAGGGCCCCTGTATTTTTGGTGGTAAGAACACGTTTTCTATATACTATAGAGGAGCTGTTATGTTACTGTTAGGGCCCCTGTATTTTTGGTGGTAAGAACATCTTTTCTATATACTATAGAGGAGCTGCTATGTTACTGTTAGGGCCCCTGTATTTTTGGTGGTAAGAACACGTTTTCTATATACTATAGAGGAGCTGCTATGTTACTGTTAGGGCCCCTGTATTTTTGGTGGTAAGAACACGTTTTCTATATACTATAGAGGAGCTGCTATGTTACTGTTAGGGCCCCTGTATTTTTGGTGGTAAGAACATCTTTTCTATATACTATAGAGGAGCTGCTATGTTACTGTTAGGGGCCCTGTATTTTTGGTGGTAAGAACACGTTTTCTATATACTATAGAGGAGCTGCTATGTTACTGTTAGGGCCCCTGTATTTTTGGTGGTAAGAACACGTTTTCTATATACTATAGAGGAGCTGCTATGTTACTGTTAGGGCCCCTGTATTTTTGGTGGTAAGAACATGTTTTCTATATACTATAGAGGAGCTGCTATGTTACTGTTAGGGCCCCTGTATTTTTGGTGGTAAGAACACGTTTTCTATATACTATAGAGGAGCTGCTATGTTACTGTTAGGGCCCCTGTATTTTTGGTGGTAAGAACACGTTTTCTATATACTATAGAGGAGCTGCTATGTTACTGTTAGGGCCCCTGTATTTTTGGTGGTAAGAACACGTTTTCTATATACTATAGAGGAGCTGCTATGTTACTGTTAGGGCCCCTGTATTTTTGGTGGTAAGAACATGTTTTCTATATACTATAGAGGAGCTGCTATGTTACTGTTAGGGCCCCTGTATTTTTGGTGGTAAGAACATGTTTTCTATATACTATAGAGGAGCTGCTATGTTACTGTTAGGGCCCCTGTATTTTTGGTGGTAAGAACACGTTTTCTATATACTATAGAGGAGCTGCTATGTTACTGTTAGGGCCCCTGTATTTTTGGTGGTAAGAACATGTTTTCTATATACTATAGAGGAGCTGCTATGTTACTGTTAGGGCCCCTGTATTTTTGGTGGTAAGAACACGTTTTCTATATACTATAGAGGAGCTGCTATGTTACTGTTAGGGCCCCTGTATTTTTGGTGGTAAGAACACGTTTTCTATATACTATAGAGGAGCTGCTATGTTACTGTTAGGGCCCCTGTATTTTTGGTGGTAAGAACATGTTTTCTATATACTATAGAGGAGCTGCTATGTTACTGTTAGGGCCCCTGTATTTTTGGTGGTAAGAACACGTTTTCTATATACTATAGAGGAGCTGCTATGTTACTGTTAGGGCCCCTGTATTTTTGGTGGTAAGAACACGTTTTCTATATACTATAGAGGAGCTGCTATGTTACTGTTAGGGCCCCTGTATTTTTGGTGGTAAGAACATGTTTTCTATATACTATAGAGGAGCTGCTATGTTACTGTTAGGGCCCCTGTATTTTTGGTGGTAAGAACATGTTTTCTATATACTATAGAGGAGCTGCTATGTTACTGTTAGGGCCCCTGTATTTTTGGTGGTAAGAACACGTTTTCTATATACTATAGAGGAGCTGCTATGTTACTGTTAGGGCCCCTGTATTTTTGGTGGTAAGAACATGTTTTCTATATACTATAGAGGAGCTGCTATGTTACTGTTAGGGCCCCTGTATTTTTGGTGGTAAGAACATGTTTTCTATATACTATAGAGGAGCTGCTATGTTACTGTTAGGGCCCCTGTATTTTTGGTGGTAAGAACACGTTTTCTATATACTATAGAGGAGCTGCTATGTTACTGTTAGGGCCCCTGTATTTTTGGTGGTAAGAACATGTTTTCTATATACTATAGAGGAGCTGCTATGTTACTGTTAGGGCCCCTGTATTTTTGGTGGTAAGAACATGTTTTCTATATACTATAGAGGAGCTGCTATGTTACTGTTAGGGCCCCTGTATTTTTGGTGGTAAGAACACATTTTCTATATACCATAGAGGAGCTGCTATGTTACTGTTAGGCCCCTGTATTTTTGGTGGTAAGAACACGTTTTCTATATACTATAGAGGAGCTGCTATGTTACTGTTAGGGCCCCTGTATTTTTGGTGGTAAGAACACGTTTTCTATATACTATAGAGGAGCTGCTATGTTACTGTTAGGGCCCCTGTATTTTTGGTGGTAAGAACACGTTTTCTATATACTATAGAGGAGCTGCTATGTTACTGTTAGGGCCCCTGTATTTTTGGTGGTAAGAACACGTTTTCTATATACTATAGAGGAGCTGCTATGTTACTGTTAGGGCCCCTGTATTTTTGGTGGTAAGAACATGTTTTCTATATACTATAGAGGAGCTGCTATGTTACTGTTAGGGGCCCTGTATTTTTGGTGGTAAGAACATGTTTTCTATATACTATAGAGGAGCTGCTATGTTACTGTTAGGGGCCCTGTATTTTTGGTGGTAAGAACATCGTTTTCTATATACTATAGAGGAGCTGCTATGTTACTGTTAGGGCCCCTGTATTTTTGGTGGTAAGAACACGTTTTCTATATACTATAGAGGAGCTGCTATGTTACTGTTAGGGCCCCTGTATTTTTGGTGGTAAGAACATCTTTTCTATATACTATAGAGGAGCTGCTATGTTACTGTTAGGGCCCCTGTATTTTTGGTGGTAAGAACATCTTTTCTATATACTATAGAGGAGCTGCTATGTTACTGTTAGGGCCCCTGTATTTTTGGTGGTAAGAACATGTTTTCTATATACTATAGAGGAGCTGCTATGTTACTGTTAGGGGCCCCTGTATTTTTGGTGGTAAGAACACGTTTTCTATATACTATAGAGGAGCTGCTATGTTACTGTTAGGGCCCCTGTATTTTTGGTGGTAAGAACATCTTTTCTATATACTATAGAGGAGCTGCTATGTTACTGTTAGGGCCCCTGTATTTTTGGTGGTAAGAACACGTTTTCTATATACTATAGAGGAGCTGTTATGTTACTGTTAGGGCCCCTGTATTTTTGGTGGTAAGAACATCTTTTCTATATACTATAGAGGAGCTGCTATGTTACTGTTAGGGCCCCTGTATTTTTGGTGGTAAGAACATGTTTTCTATATACTATAGAGGAGCTGCTATGTTACTGTTAGGGCCCCTGTATTTTTGGTGGTAAGAACACGTTTTCTATATACTATAGAGGAGCTGCTATGTTACTGTTAGGGCCCCTGTATTTTTGGTGGTAAGAACACGTTTTCTATATACTATAGAGGAGCTGCTATGTTACTGTTAGGGCCCCTGTATTTTTGGTGGTAAGAACATCTTTTCTATATACTATAGAGGAGCTGCTATGTTACTGTTAGGGCCCCTGTATTTTTGGTGGTAAGAACATGTTTTCTATATACTATAGAGGAGCTGCTATGTTACTGTTAGGGCCCCTGTATTTTTGGTGGTAAGAACACGTTTTCTATATACTATAGAGGAGCTGCTATGTTACTGTTAGGGCCCCTGTATTTTTGGTGGTAAGAACACGTTTTCTATATACTATAGAGGAGCTGCTATGTTACTGTTAGGGCCCCTGTATTTTTGGTGGTAAGAACATGTTTTCTATATACTATAGAGGAGCTGCTATGTTACTGTTAGGGCCCCTGTATTTTTGGTGGTAAGAACATGTTTTCTATATACTATAGAGGAGCTGCTATGTTACTGTTAAGGCCCCTGTATTTTTGGTGGTAAGAACACGTTTTCTATATACTATAGAGGAGCTGCTATGTTACTGTTAGGGCCCCTGTATTTTTGGTGGTAAGAACACGTTTTCTATATACTATAGAGGAGCTGCTATGTTACTGTTAGGGCCCCTGTATTTTTGGTGGTAAGAACATGTTTTCTATATACTATAGAGGAGCTGCTATGTTACTGTTAGGGCCCCTGTATTTTTGGTGGTAAGAACACGTTTTCTATATACTATAGAGGAGCTGCTATGTTACTGTTAGGGCCCCTGTATTTTTGGTGGTAAGAACATGTTTTCTATATACTATAGAGGAGCTGCTATGTTACTGTTAGGGCCCCTGTATTTTTGGTGGTAAGAACATGTTTTCTATATACTATAGAGGAGCTGCTATGTTACTGTTAGGGCCCCTGTATTTTTGGTGGTAAGAACACGTTTTCTATATACTATAGAGGAGCTGCTATGTTACTGTTAGGGCCCCTGTATTTTTGGTGGTAAGAACACGTTTTCTATATACTATAGAGGAGCTGCTATGTTACTGTTAGGGCCCCTGTATTTTTGGTGGTAAGAACATCTTTTCTATATACTATAGAGGAGCTGCTATGTTACTGTTAGGGCCCCTGTATTTTTGGTGGTAAGAACACGTTTTCTATATACTATAGAGGAGCTGTTATGTTACTGTTAGGGCCCCTGTATTTTTGGTGGTAAGAACATCTTTTCTATATACTATAGAGGAGCTGCTATGTTACTGTTAGGGCCCCTGTATTTTTGGTGGTAAGAACATGTTTTCTATATACTATAGAGGAGCTGCTATGTTACTGTTAGGGCCCCTGTATTTTTGGTGGTAAGAACACGTTTTCTATATACTATAGAGGAGCTGCTATGTTACTGTTAGGGCCCCTGTATTTTTGGTGGTAAGAACACGTTTTCTATATACTATAGAGGAGCTGCTATGTTACTGTTAGGGCCCCTGTATTTTTGGTGGTAAGAACATCTTTTCTATATACTATAGAGGAGCTGCTATGTTACTGTTAGGGCCCCTGTATTTTTGGTGGTAAGAACATGTTTTCTATATACTATAGAGGAGCTGCTATGTTACTGTTAGGGCCCCTGTATTTTTGGTGGTAAGAACACGTTTTCTATATACTATAGAGGAGCTGCTATGTTACTGTTAGGGCCCCTGTATTTTTGGTGGTAAGAACACGTTTTCTATATACTATAGAGGAGCTGCTATGTTACTGTTAGGGCCCCTGTATTTTTGGTGGTAAGAACATGTTTTCTATATACTATAGAGGAGCTGCTATGTTACTGTTAGGGCCCCTGTATTTTTGGTGGTAAGAACATGTTTTCTATATACTATAGAGGAGCTGCTATGTTACTGTTAGGGCCCCTGTATTTTTGGTGGTAAGAACATGTTTTCTATATACTATAGAGGAGCTGCTATGTTACTGTTAAGGCCCCTGTATTTTTGGTGGTAAGAACACGTTTTCTATATACTATAGAGGAGCTGCTATGTTACTGTTAGGGCCCCTGTATTTTTGGTGGTAAGAACACGTTTTCTATATACTATAGAGGAGCTGCTATGTTACTGTTAGGGCCCCTGTATTTTTGGTGGTAAGAACATGTTTTCTATATACTATAGAGGAGCTGCTATGTTACTGTTAGGGCCCCTGTATTTTTGGTGGTAAGAACACGTTTTCTATATACTATAGAGGAGCTGCTATGTTACTGTTAGGGCCCCTGTATTTTTGGTGGTAAGAACATGTTTTCTATATACTATAGAGGAGCTGCTATGTTACTGTTAGGGCCCCTGTATTTTTGGTGGTAAGAACATGTTTTCTATATACTATAGAGGAGCTGCTATGTTACTGTTAGGGCCCCTGTATTTTTGGTGGTAAGAACACGTTTTCTATATACTATAGAGGAGCTGCTATGTTACTGTTAGGGCCCCTGTATTTTTGGTGGTAAGAACACGTTTTCTATATACTATAGAGGAGCTGCTATGTTACTGTTAGGGGCCCTGTATTTTTGGTGGTAAGAACATGTTTTCTATATACCATAGAGGAGCTGCTATGTTACTGTTAGGGCCCCTGTATTTTTGGTGGTAAGAACATGTTTTCTATATACTATAGAGGAGCTGTTATGTTACTGTTAGGGGCACACAGTCTGATATATTAGAAGACCATGTTTCCTGCAGCTTCTCAGTATGTGCTTTGGTGTCTGTCACATCTCTTCAGATGACTCCTGCGATATAGTTATTAAAGAGGTACTCCGCCCCCAGACATCTTATCCCCTATCCAAAGGATAGGGGATAAGATGTCTGATCGTGGGGGTCCCGCTGCTGGGGACCCTGCGATCTCGGCTGCGGTACCCCAGACATCCGGTTCACAGAGCGAACTTTGCTCCGTGCCGGATAACTGGCGATGCTGGGTGGAGGCTCGTGACGTCACGGTCACGCCCCCATCGTGACATCATGGCCATGCCCCCTGAATGCAAGTCTATGGGGGTGGAGGCTTGTGACATCACCCGATGTTGCACCCGACACCTGGTGCTGCACCCGACACTCTAAGTGAACGCCAGGTGAAGCAAGGAGATTGTGGGGGGCCTCAGTTGTGGGACCCCCGTGATCATAAATTGCAGGGGGTCCTGCCACTGGGGACCCCGAAATCTTGGCTTCGGTACCCCAGACATCCGATGCACAGAGCGAACTTCAATCTGAGCCGGATGACTGGCGATGCGGGGCGGAGGCTCGTGATGTCACGGCCATGCCCTGCTTGTGACATCATTGCCATGCCCCCTTAATGCAAGTCTATGGGAGGGGGCGTAGATTCGCAATGAGGGGTCATGGCCATGACGTTGTGAGCCTCCAGCGCTGCACCCGACGCTCTAAGCGAACGCCGGGTGTAGCAGGGTAATTGTGGGGGCTTCAGTGGTGGGACCCCCGCGATCATACATCTTATTCCCCTATCCTTTGGATAGGGGATAAAATGTCTAGGGGCGGAGAACCCCTTTAAGTATGTCTTGAAGTTTTAAATACATCTACTCTTAGCCACTGACTGGTAGGTTTGTTAAACAAAATAAAAATCAGGTAAATGTATGCAATAGCATAAAAGCAGTAGGGTAAAATTTTTTAATGATGCTTCGAAGTGCAAAGCTGTATTTTCTTTCCAAAAGGACAACTATCCCTGTACTAAAGAACAGTTTAACAATATTTGCCTTTTCCCTAGCCAGGGAAGAAACGATGAAAACAGTTCTCCCATATATGATGCTTGTTAGGCTGGCATCTGTTTATCTGAGGTGTGTAGTTTATCAGGTAAGGGTAATTGGTGACAGTGCCCTTTAAAATGCTCAAAGAACTAAAAGAAGTGCAAAGGCATATAGATAGTGAGTACAGTGTTGTACTTGTAATGCTAACTACATCATCGCATTTACATATAAAGCAGCAGATCTGAGTAAGCTTAAAGGGGTACTCCACTGGCCAGCGCTCGGAACTAAATCCGAATGCTGTTTTTGCGCTGCGGTGGTCGGCCATTCCCCTTGTGACGTCACCGCCACACCCCCTCAATGCAAGTCTATGGGAGGGGGCGTCACGCCCCCTCCCATAGACTTGCATTGCGGGGCCGTGGCCGTGACCGCACAAGGGGTGTGGCCGTCCACCGCAGCGCGAAAACAGCATTCGGATTTAGTTCCGAACGCTGGCCAGTGGATTACCCCTTTAATCCAGCCATTCTATTAGCTCAATGCCAACCTGGCACTGCAGGGCTTTGGTTACTTGTGCTACTAGGAAAACCAGAAAGCTCAGTCAGAAATGATATGAATAAGTTCCTTTTTGTCAGGTCTAGTGTTGTTTTCGGTAGGCTATAACCAATATTGTGGTGTCATGACTACATACATACAGAAAATAATACAAGTATTATACATTCTTAGAAATGACCGAGTTATAAATGTAGCAGGATAGGCAAAATATTTCAGAACTGTAAATACCCATGAAATATCCTACTTACAAAATGTAATAAACCTTATTTAGGATAGATTTTGAAATGAGAATTTGATATGTAAAAATCATAGTGCCACCATAAACTTATAAAATGATGTCATAAATTCTCCCGACCCTACCCAACCATTCCCTGACAGCTTGACGCACACGTATGTCGTTCACATGACATGTCAGCTGGCTGATGCAAGGAAACACCGCAGGCTGCAAAGCAGCAAACATCTGGTCCGGTAAGATCTGAATTTGGTTTAGTATTGTCAACACCATGTTGGTCCATGCCTAAAATACAAAGCACACATAGTTAGGTAGTGTAGGTGAAAGCAGAAACCCTCGTCTATACCTACAACATATAAAACAGATGGTGTTAATATTATTTGTGGCACAGAATAGTAAAGTAGACTACACTATTCTATGCCATAAACAAAGTAATACAGTATAGCAGATCAAACATACTCAAAGAAACGCTAGATTGTATTGGGCACACTGCAGTATATATTCCGACATATACCCAGGACATCATGCAGATAATACAGTGAAGAAAAAGATTATTTGACCTCCTGCTGATTTTGAAAATTTGCCCACCAGATATGACCAGTCTGTAAATTAATGGTAGGTTTATGGGACAGAATAACAACAAATACATCTAGAAAAAAGTGCATTTCATAAAAGTCATTAAGCGATTTGCATTTTACTCAGTAAAAGGGGTACTCCGGTAAAAAACATATTTTTTTATATCAACTGGTGCCAGAAAGTTAAACATATTTGTAAATGACTTCTATTGAAAAATCTTAATCCTTCCTGTACTTATTAGCTGCTGAATACTACAGTGGAAATTCTTTTCCGTTTGAAAAACAGAGCTGTCTGCTGACATCATGAGCACAGTGCTCTCTGCTGACATCTCTGTCCATTTTGGGAACTGTCCAGAGTAAACGGTAATCCCCATAGCAAATATATGCTGTTCTGGTCAGTTCCTAAACTGGACAGAGATGTCAGCAGAGAGCACTGTGCTCATGATGTCAGCAGACAGCTCTGTGTTTCAAAAAGAAAATAATTTCCGCTGTAGTATTCAGCAGCTAATAAGTACAGGAAGGATTAAGATTTTTTAATAGAAGTCATTTACAAATCTGTTTAACTTTCTGGCACCAGTTGATTTAAAAAAAAAAAAAAAGTTTTTCACCGGAGTACCCCTTTAAATAAGTATTTGTATCCCCTTTTAATCAACAAGATTTCTGTCTCCCAGGTGTATTTCATATAAGACAGGGATAGGCATAAGGCTATCCTTCATATAAGATAGAGATAGGCATAAGGCTATCCTTCATATAAGATAGGGATAGGCATAAGCTATCCTTCATATAAAATAGGAATAGGCATAATGATATACTTCATATAAGATAGAGATAGGCATAAGGCTATCCTTCATATAAGATAGGGATAAGCATAAGGCTATCCTTCATATAAGATAGAGATAGGCATAAGGCTATCCTTCATATAAGATAGGGATAAGCATAAGGCTATCCTTCATATAAGATAGGGATAAACATAAGGCTATCCTTCATATAAGATAGAGATAGGCATAAGCTATCCTTCATATAAGATAGGGATAAGCATAAGGCTATCCTTCATATAAGGTAGGGGTAGGCATAAGGCTATCCTTCATATAAGATAGGGATAGGCATAAGGCTATCCTTCATATAAGATAGAGATAGGCATACGCTATCCTTCATATAAGATAGAGATAGGCATAAGGCTATCCTTCATATAAGATAGGGATAGGCATAAGCTATCCTTCATATAAGATAGGGATAGGCATAAGGCTATCCTTCATATAAGATAGGGATAGGCATAAGGCTATCCTTCATATAAGGTAGGGGTAGGCATAAGGCTATCCTTCATATAAGATAGGGATAGGCATAAGGCTATCCTTCATATAAGATAGAGATAGGCATACGCTATCCTTCATATAAGATAGAGATAGGCATAAGGCTATCCTTCATATAATATAGGGATAGGCATAAGACTATCCTTCATATAAGATAGCACCAGGGACTATTGATAGTATTCAGAATATTGGGCAGACTAGATGGGCCAAATGGTTCTTATCTGCCAACACATTCTATGTTTCTTTTATACAGGTAGCAAGCTGAGACTAGGAGCACTCTCTCTGGGTGTGCTCCTAATCTCAACTTGTTACCTGTATAAAATACACCTGGGCAATCTATCAAATTATAAACTCTCCACCATGGCCAAGACTAAAGTTCTGTCCAAGGATGTCATGAACAAGATTGCAGACCTACTGAAGGCTGGAATGGGCTACAAGACCTTTATCAGCCACTGAAAGCCAGCAGTGCCCGCAAGGAGACCCTGCTCAAGAAAGCACATGTACAGGCCATCTGAAGTTTTCCAATTAACATCTGTCTGAAGTTTTCCAATTAACTTCTAAATCATTCAGGCCTGTACATGCGCTTTCTGGAGCAGGAGGACCTTGGGGGAACTGCGGGATTTCAGTCCTTTATAGCGTAGTGTGTTACCAATTGTTTGCATCAACTATTGTAAACTTCTCACCGAGCTTCTTTGTGATGGAATGTAGTGCAATCCAGCCTTGTGAAGACCTACAATCTTATCCCTGACATCCTTGGACAGCTCTTTGGTTTTGGTCATAGTGAAGAGTTTGGAATCTGATTCATTGCTTCTGTGGACAGGTGTCTTTTATACAGGTAACAAGCTGAGATAAGAATTACTCCCTTTAATGGGCAAACATACAAAATCAGCAGGAACCTTTCTTCTGCATATTTTGATGCCTCTACCATTCCAGCTGTCCCAAGTATTGTTCATCACGCCTGTATATAAGCAGTGATATGCAGTCAATGATTACCGTATTTTTCGCCGTATAAGGACGCAATTTTTCTTCCCCAAAACTGGGGGGGGGGAAAGTTGGTGCATCTTATATGGCAAATACACATTAAAACCCTGTCATATCACCGCGGTCCCGGCAGCCATCAACAGCCGGGTTTTGCGGCTAATACAGAACATAACCGATCGCGGTGATGCCCTGTATTAACCCTTCAGGCGTGGCGATCAAAGCTGACCGCCGCGTCTGAAGCGAAAGTGAAACTATCCCGGCTGCTCAGTCGGGCTGTTTGGGACCGCCGCGGTGAAATCGGGGCATCCCGAACAGCCCACAGGACACCGGGAGGGACCTTACCTGCCTCTTCGGTGTCCATCAGCGAATGAACGCTCCGCGCCGGGATCCCCTGCATGGCCGGCGTTCTCCTTCGTCATCACGTCGTCGTGCACGCCGTCCCGTCATCCAATAGGAGCGGCGTGCTTAGCGACGTGATGGTGGCGATGGAGAGCGAGGATCCCGGGCAGCAGAGACGTTCCGGAGCGACGGGGACACCCCAGGGACGCGGCAACAGCGATGGAGGGCGACATCCAGGGCAGCGGTGATGGGTCCGGAGCGGCGGGGACACGTGAGTATTACCTCCTATACCAGTTGTCTTCAACCTGCGGACCTCCAGATGTTGCAAAACTACAACTCCCGGTATGCCCGGACAGCCAACGGCTGTCCGGGCATGCTTGGAGTTGTAGTTTTGCAACATCAGGAGGTCCGCAGGTTGAAGATCACTGTCCTATACTTTACATTATATTTGGTTCAGAATCTTTTTTTTTCTAGATTTTCCTCCTTTAAAATTGGGTGCGTCTTATATGCCGGAGCGTCTTATACGGCAAAAAATATGGTAACTTTGGAAACCTCCTTTAAGAGCCATAAAATGGGAAATTACAAGCAGTAAAGCAGTAAAAAAAAAAAAAAATGGCATTACCTGTATTTGAGCTTCTGCATCTCTTGTTGAAATATTGAATGTGCTAACAGTGGACCCAGAGCGAGATCTCTTCTCCTGTCTCAAAATCTCAGGGCCAGCACTGAAAGAGTGTCTCATCTGAGTCTGGTCAACAAGATGTTGGGGCCTTTGTGGCATAGGTGAATCCTGCCCTCTAGAAGATAACATTTCTCCTTTTTTATCCAACTTTGTATCTTTAACAAATGTAGTCAGGTTATGTTGCTGCTTTCTCTTCTTGTATTCGGTCATGAGTTTTGCTATTGTTTTATCAGTGGCTATGGTATAGATTTTATTGCCAGCATTCTCCCACCATTCTTTCTTTTTGCCCTGATCTCTTTTCTCTAGCTTGGGACTTTGTGGCATTGATGCAGCAAAACCTCTTGGTGTTACATTATCAATAGGGTGCTCCTTATTTAGATATCTGTCATCTTCGGATGGTGTTTCCTTTCCCGAAATACCTCCAGTTGATGGTGTTGAGGTTTCTGACTGAAATGATGGTAGGATAAAGAAAGGATCTCCCCTAATACCTGGGTGATCGTCATTATTCTCCAGGTCCAGATGCATTTGAATGTAGTTATTACAAAGTTCCATGCAGAGCTTGTGAAGCCTTTTAACCAACCAAGCCCAATCGGCATTACTGACCGGCTGAACACTCAGAGATGGGACTCGAGCCCTCCATTGCCGTTTTTCCTTCCCTCTTGGAGGACTGACTTGAGCAGTTTCTTCAAATATATCTTCATCCTCTGATGAACACTGCTGGGAGGAATCTGTACTATGTTCATCTTCTTCAAAAAGGATTTTCTTGACAACCTCAGCAGTGATGTTGTCCTGATTGGTCAGCAAGGCACAAATCAAAGCCTGGAAGTAGATGTTAAAGCTCATTGCCGATTGTCGATATAGATTTGCTGCTCCACCAATGCCAGAAACTTTCATGAGCAAGCATTTCAAACCGGGACGGGCATCAAATTCCCTGGCTGTCCTATAGGAGTCCAACAACAAGTCAAAAATAACAGCCAAGTTTTGCATTGAAACGTATCTCAGAAATCCAACAGTTTTAGTTTCGGGAGGAGGGACCGATTTATCCTCAGTCACCGCAGGGCATTTTACAAACTCCTCCAACAAAATGTCGTATAGGTTTTGAAGCAGAACTTGATGAGAAAGCAAACTGACTACGATGGTCCTAAATGGAATACTTTAAGAAAAATAAAGAAATGGTGTTAGAAATGGTTAGCAGGTCTAATTTAAATGATGATGTTCTTCTACCATATAAGGCACTAAATAATAAATTACATTATAGATGTCACATTTTACCATTTACAATATACAGTGGTCCCTCAAGTTACAATATTAATTGGCTCCAGGATGACCATTGTATGTTGAAACCATTGTATGTTGAGACCATAACTCTATGGAAACCTGGTAATTGGTTCTAAAGGCACCAAAATGTCATCCAAAAATAGGAAAAAGTGAGGATTAAAGAAAAATAAGTAGATAACTAATACAGATAAAGCAAATCCTTACATATAAAAGTAAGACAGATCTGCTGGGAGCTGTAATCACTGTCTACGTAGTGTACAGGAGCTTCTTTAGGGTCCTTTACAGAACACGCAATGTCCTAAAAATTTTACATGGAGCCGCCCTAACCTGGTGTCCAAAGGAGCAGATAACCCAGGTACAGAGTAGTACAGAACATGTAGTACCACCCTGTACTGTAGGGGGCACTACCAGACAGCCAGTCAGTGCATACACTTCAGTAATACAGGGGTTTTACCAGTAAAATGCCCATTCTGATGATTCTGGTCTTTTATTCCAGCCATTGACAAGTTTCACAGATCTGGACTGTCTGTAGCATTGTCTGTTGAGTCTGTTTTCAAGTTACAATGGCCCAGAAAAGACCATTGTATGTTGAAAATATTGTATGTTGAGGCCATTGTAAGTTGAGGGATCACTGTATATCATTTGCCATTTTAGGGTGACTCTAAGTAACCCTAATACTACTCAAACACAGAGGTTTTTTGTTTTTTTTCATTGATGCCAATAAAGAAATGAAGACTTTCCTAGTGGATAATGCTGAATATTTTGCTACGATTGTTAAAGGGGTTCTCTTACAATAACAATCCCTGTTAATAATGAAGCCAGCATGGTCTATGATGATTGCTGTTGGTCAACCTTTGAAACCTCTAGCAATAACCACTGTTGTGGCATAACACACATAAATGGGTAGGGGATGCACCTGGTATTGCAGCTTGTCCTACTGAAGTAAAGTACAGGTAGTAACAGAAAATGCCTCTAAATCTCCCAGAAAACCCCTTTAATACATAGCTATAACAATCTCTGATTTATGTGAAATTCCACACATCTTTTTTATACATGCAACCCATTAGTGCCATTAAATAGGTTGTCCAGGGAGGAATATCTATATGGCTGGAAGTGGTGTAAAAATAAGAAACACAGGGGCAGATTTACTAAAGACCAGCATTTTACACACTAGTCTTTAGTTTATCTGCTCTGGAGTACTTTGCCCAATTTATTAAGAGGTGCAGATATGTGGGGCTGTCTTTACGACTTGAGGAGCTGCCGTACGTTTCAGCAAAATTTTACACCAGTTTTTAGGCACAAGTTTTGTTAAATAGGGCAGGTGTTAAAGGGGTACTCCATCGCAAACATCTTATCCCCTATAAGATGTCCCACCGCGATCTCTGGCGCAGCACTCCGTCATTCGACGCACAGAGCGAACTCCGCTTCATGCCCGATGACTGGCCATGTGGCTGCCACACCCTTCTATTCACTTCTATGGGAGGAGGTGTGACGGCTACGGCCTCTTCCCATTGACATGAATGAATGAGGTGTGATGTGACGTTCCTACGCTGCCGCTGCCAGCACTGAGATTGCGGAGGTCCCCAGCAGCAGGCCCCCTGCAATCTAACATCTTATCCCCTGTCCTTTGGATAGGGTATAAGATGTTTGGGACGTAGTACCCCTTTAAGGCCACTCATACTTCCTAAAAAGCAACACCCCTTTAATACAAAGATCCACTCCCACTCACCGAATGCGGCTTTAAAATGAACTATTTTTGGCACCAAATGAGACTTTAGATGCATAAAAAGTTGGATGTTTTTGCCCAAGTCTCGATTTATGCAACAAATTGTGACTATTATGTACATGATAAATTCCCTCCCATAGTAAACTCACCTCTCTTTTTTTGTACCCAACAATATAAGCAATATACATAGATGGGGTGGACACAGTTTCAGTACATTTCCGTGTAACCCCGGATTGTAATTTCTGTTAGCCCCACAATGCAATAGCACCATGCAACAAAGATCTTACCCCAGCTTTCTGTTTAGTAGAACAGCATAAGTTACAGGCAGGAGAGAAAAAGGCAGAGAATTAGAAGCTGTACATGCAGGAAATACAACAATACACACAACATAAGACATCAGCGATAACCTGAACCAGTGATGGTCAGCAGAAAACTAAAGCCTCCTACATCTATACATCAAGCTCCCCATGATTGGTGTCAGTGTTACCAGAGTCTGATCACAAGCATTACGCCACATGAAGGAGAATAGGGGACATACCAAATTAGAGTAGAGAACTATGACATTTGCTTGTTATATGCCCCCCCCCCCCCCCCGCTATGTTCTTCAGAAAGCATGCATAAAGGCAAAAGTGCATATTAAAAGACTACCGTATATACTCGAGTATAAGCCGAGTTTTTCAGCACGATTTTTCGTGCTGAAAACGCCCCCATCGGCTTATACTCGAGTGAACTCTCCGCCTGTCAATCCCTTCTCAGTGGTCTTCAACCTGTGGACCTGTTGTTGCAAAACTACAACTCCTTGCATGCCCGGACAGCCATCGGCTGTCCGGGCATGCTGGGAGTTGTAGTTTTGAAACCTCTGGAGGTCCGCAGGTTGAAGACCACTGCGGTCTTCGTCATCATCCCATCCCCCCCCCCCCCCCTTTAGTTTTCTATTCACCTCCCCTCGGTGGGAAGGAAGGGTGAGCTGGTCCGGAGGGTTAGTCGTTCCGGGCTGTCCATTTTCACCGGGGGGGGCCTCTTCTCCATGATCCGGGCATGCCCCAGACTAGTGACGTTGCCTTGACGACGACGCACAGGGAGACCGCATGAACGGGCATGCTGGGAATTGTAGTTTTACAACATCTGGAGGTCCGCAGGTTGAAGACCACTGATGAAGGGATTGACAGGCGGTGATGATGAAGGGGGGGGGATGATGACGGGGGTCTGGATGATGACAAAGGCCGCAGTGGTCTTCAACCTGCGGACCTCCAGAGGTTTCAAAACTACAACTTCCAGCATGCCCGGACAGCCGATGGCTGAAGGGATTGACAGGCGGTGATAATGAAAAAGGGGGGGGGGGGGGATGATGACGGGGGTCTGGATGATGACATGGGGGGATGATGTATTTCCCACCCTAGGCTTATAGTCGAGTCAATAACTTTTCCTGGGTTTCTGGGGTGAAATTAGGGGCCTCGGCTTATATTCGGGTCGGCTTATACTCGAGTATATACGGTATGTGGTATCATATAATTAATCTCATGATAGAAATTTACTTCCTCAGGATCCATAAAAAGTACACATGGACTGTTTTCTTTTGTCTGTGAAGGTTGAAGGGAAGCACATACAGGAAGAAATGACCTCTGCATGGATCAGGCCGATGACTCTTTATGGCACACGAAAGTCAAGTTTCAAAATCAGCGTCTATCATGCACTTGGTACATGGAATGTCCTAAGATTCTATGTATGATTTTTAAGTGCATAACACACAAATAACACATCTAAAGCAACTAAAAAAAAACATTGAAAACCATTTGTGCAAAGGTCTTTGCAAATGAGTAGCCAAACTGCTGAAGGGGACGTAACCACTAGATAAAATAACTGGCCACACACAAGTCTAAGGCACACTATGGGGACTAAAAATCAGTGAAAAAAAATATTTAAAAAATATTTTTTAGCTCCGCTGTAGATTTTGTGGTAAAATGAATGATGTCACTACAAAGTACAATTTGTCCAGCATAAAACAATCACTCATATGGCCCTGTACCTGGAAAATTGAAACCCTATTAATTTTAAAATGGTCAACAGTGCAGAAAAATAGGACAACAATTAAGTATTAACCCGTCTGCCTGTCATACAGTCTTACCTTTTCTGTGTGTGCCCATTGGGCTTCTCATCTGGAGGCAGCTCAATGATAAGCACACATGACTGAGCATGCTCAAAGCCTTCCTTATTGTTTGGGGTCTTTGGTGAGCACTGGGCATCCAGCATGAAGACCTGTCAATGGAAATGATATTAGTAATTATGAGCTGCAAAAATGGTGCATTAGGAAAGCAAACTGAGAATATTACATTGTTAAATAAGAAACATCTGGCTTTTTACACGCAATATTCGGGTTATCAACAAACAATACATAAATATATATACATAAAAGAGAAAGTAGCGGAGCAACTCACCCGGTGGTAATGGAGTCAGTTCAAATAATGGACATCGCGGTCAGGCGGAGATGCAGCGGGAGGTGTAACGGGGGGAATTCAGGTGTCGGGCCACAGCCGTATCGCACCCTCTGGTGCTTCGTCAGGCCCCTGCATCGCAGGGGCCTGACGAAGCACCAGAGGGTGCGATACGGCTGTGGCCCGACGCCTGAATTCCCCCCGTTACACCTTCCGCCTCCCGCTGCATCTTCGCCTGACCGCGATGTCCATTATTTGAACTGACTCCACTACCACCGGGTGAGTTGCTCCGCTACTTTCTCTTTTATGGATATTGATTACGCTTGCACTTTCAGCGTGTAGCACCACCCATAGGAGAGCAGACACCTGCTACACCAAGTTATATATTAAGAGGGATTAAGCCGTCAGGTGTATAGAACTGTGCCGGATCTGCGTTTTCTCTTGTGATTATAATACATAAATAAACCTCATGAGATAGAAAGCAGTGCTATAAATGAATCTCCTCATCTGCATTAAGCTTCCTTCATAGGAAAGAGTTTTCATTTATTGTAAGCACACGGACTTGCTTCTGCTATAAACCAATTTCTCATTTCCTTGCCAGGAGCCAGCCAACATGGGGAGGAGAACCTTATATTGTGGCTAGTTGGAATGAAAGTAATAGAATACCTTAATATTAGGCTTACCTGTTGTGTCATAGCCCGGATTCTCCAGTATTCAGCTTCTGCATTGGGAGATAAAGATGGTGCTGCCACCTTCACTTCACAGGCGTCTCCAGAAAAACTTTCCGACCCACTATGGAAATAACCTAATAGATTCTGAAAGGTGATGGACCTTTAGTTATACATTTACAGTAGAGTGCCCCACTTCATTGAAATAAAATATATAACATTTCTCGCGGCTTACCTTCATTGGTTCTAACGTAGCAGAAAACGCATCTTGCAAAGCACAGCATGCCAATCTCCACATCTCCTCTGTAAAGACTGGCCCTGCAGTTACCAATACATATCTAAAAACCAAGATCAAGACACTGACATCAGATTAAAAACTGTAAAAACATACTTAAAATCAATGTTGTAAATATAAGCTTCTGTATATTGCAAAGTCAGGGTTAAAGGAAACCTGTCATCAGTTTTATGCTGCCCCCACACGCTGGGACTATGAATCACTCTGATATGCTTGGGTGTTTCAGAGACCCTGGTAAGTAAGTAGTTCCTGCAAAATATCCCTGCAGCTGCACCCCCTGGCCGACCTTAAGTGACTCATGTCTCCCTACCTGTGTATAGGGAGAGTAGACTAACCGACAGCTCATCTGCGCCACCTGCACCTGTGCACGGGCCTGATCAGCAGCGTCCCTGACCACGTGTGTGCAGCAAACGAAAAAGGACGGTCCAGCCCAAGGTTGCAGGTAAAAGCAGTACTTTCTTTATTGGGTAGTATTCAGACAGAACAAAAGCCGACGCGTTTCGGACCTACACCCGGTCCTTAGTAATGGCTAAGGACCGGGTGTAGGTCCGAAACGCGTCGGCTTTTGTTCTGTCTGAATACTACCCAATAAAGAAAGTACTGCTTTTACCTGAAACCTTGTGTATAGGGAGAGACAAGTCAGTACTGGCATAGTGCAGCGCAGCCTTGGGGACCCTCCTTGATGACTAGTTTCTCCATGCAAAAAAACTAAATAATGAAACTGGCCTGGACAAAAATGATGGTACCCTGTACTTAATCTTTTGAAGCAGTCACTGCAATCAAGCGATTTCTGTAACTCTTAGGCTATGTTCACAAGGAGTTAAATGTGTGGAATGCACGCCCGGACGTTCCACACATTTGCATGCTCCGGCGGGGCTAGGATGGCTTGGAAATGCGCCATCTCCATAGATGGCAATGCATTTTCGAGCAGAATGCTCAGAAACATTGACCAGGTTTATTGTTTCTGCGGGTGCCGAAATCAGGATTTTCACAGCAGAAATATTAGCAGCGGAAATTCCATTGTGTGCTCAGTGTAGAAGAATCCCACTGAAATGAATAGGACGCTGCTGCTGCAGAAATTCCATGCAGAATATTCTGCTGGGTGAACATAGCCTGAATGATACTTCTGCACTTGGCTCATTCCTCATAAGCAAACTGCTCCAGCTGTCTCAGGCTAATAGAGTACCTTCTTCAGACGACATGTTACGGCTTCTTCCACAGATGCTCAATAGAATTAACATCTGGGCTCATAGAAGGCCACTTGAATAGTCCAATGTTTTTCTATTGGAGGGCCTATAACCTGCGACAGAGACTAAGCTTCCTGACTTTGGGTAGCACACGTTGAGCTACAGAATGCCTTAATAGTCTTGAGATTTCATTGTACCCTGTACAGATTCAAGACACCCTGTGCTAGATGCAGCAAAGCAGCCCAAATACCTAACTGAGCCTCTTCCATGCTTCTCAGTAGGTACAATGTGGGAGATTCTAAAAGACTACTGTAATTTCTGTTCCAGGAATATTATTCGCACCTTTTTTTTTCTCCTCACATTTTCAAAGGTCTCTTGTGCTGCTTTGACAATATGTGAAACACCACTTTTGTTTTGTTTTTTAGCAGAATTTTTTTTCTTTTTGTTGCAGCCATATTGGAATTTTTGCGCCAAAATTGCTGAGTTTGGCACCAAAATTGCCGTTTTTTGGACCAAATTTTAAATCCCAGAAAATTCTGGTGGAAACATCTCACAAAATATTCCATGGTTACTAGAGCCAAGACAAGCGATAACTATATAAATAAAACATTTCTGAGCTTAAATGTAAATGCAGGTGCAGTGACCAAGAGAAAAAAATTTATAAAAAATATATATTTTTTAATAAAATTTTTCAATAAAAATTATAATTTTTTTTTTAATAATTACTTAAATAACACATTTTCCCAACCAAAAACAATAAAACTACAACCATTTTTGAGATTTCTACACTATCAAAAAGCTGGTGTGAAATGTAAACTGGACTCTCACCCCTATGAAAATATCATGTAAAGCAGACAATATACGTGGACACACCCACTTTTACAAAACTGGCGTGAACAGTGTAAACTGTGGCACAAAGCGCTTTGAAAATGTGGCCGATACTTCTTGCGCCAAAATTTTGGGGCAAAATTTATTTATTTTTGCCGCAAAATTCTTTGAGAATCTCCCCCAATGTTTTTTTTTCTTTATGTGATTCATTTTTGTATCTGCATAAGGCTGATGTGACTTGTCGAAAATATTCCGTTTTGTCTCATCTGTGCATAGTACAAGTCACATAGCTTATGGAAAAATGGCTATAATATTTAATGTGGGGACTCGAGAAAAAATTGCGCCTGCTGTTTTCAGGATATACGTTTGTAAAATACAATACAAGAAAATGTATGTTGTGTGAACCCAACATGAACCTCAAATTACCATTTACCTGTCAAGTTACACCTACCTAATGCAGGAACAGCCTACTCGAGAGATGGTTTCAGTGGGTTCAGCCACACATGATACAAGCAGCTTAAATAATTCTTTTAGCATTGTGTTAATCATATTCTCATATCCAATGTCTGCAATAAAACAAATAAATATATTAAATGGAAACTGTCAGATCCCAAAACTTTTATATGTTGTTACTGGTGAAAATTAAAGACCTTTTGTGATATGGTTGTTTGAATGTTTAATGAAGAAAACGGCTCCTGAAAATCCCACCACTAGGGGTCCCCATATCTACTGGGACACTAACCAGTCCTTCAGCCGCATCAGCTTGTCTATGAGTCATGGACAAGAGATTACATTTTAATTGCAGCATTTTCCCCAATAGACAGTGGTCTGCAGCCACTGTCAAGTACATATTACTGTGAACTCCAGACAGGAGAAGCAACACTAGTTGAGGGAATAGCCTGCTAATTTTATTCACTACAGGGGACTTTTTTAATAATAGTACAATAAAAGTGAAGTTTTATATAGTTAGGGAGGGAATTTTCAATAGGGGTTTTTTACCCCGTCACCTTGGTGACTGGGGTTTGGAGGTTTTTCATGGACAAGAGAGGACTCATGGACAAGGCTGCATGAGCAAACACACCAATTACCTCCCACCACCACAAGGGAGGAACACGTCCCCTTCCCCTGAGAGGATTTCCAACACTGTTACCAAATAAAAAGGGATTTTATAATAAACTAGCTGAATACCTGGCGTTGCCCGGTTTTTCCTTCCTAATCCTTGTTGGGGAGGAAAATAAACAAAGGAGGAAGCTTTTGACTTCATATCCCGTCCCCATATATTGTTGTCATATCCCAACCCCATATCCTGACCTCCTATCCCGTCCTCCTATCCCGTCCTGCTATCCCGTCCTGCTATCCCGACCTCCTATCAGAACCTCCTATCCCGTCCATCTAACAAAACCTACTATCCCGTCCTGCTATCACGACCTCCTATCCCATCCTCCTATCCCTTCCTCCTATCTCGACCTCCTATCCCGGTCCTCCTATCCCGACCTCCTATCCCGACCTCCTATCCCATCCTCCTATCCCATCCTCCTATCCCGTCCTCCTATCCCATCCTCCTATCCCATCCCCCTATCCCATCCCCCTATCCTGACCTCCTATCCTGACCTCCTATCCAGACCGGTAATATGTGTACCAGTTATTGAAATATCTCCAGCCGTACGGAAGTTATGTGGGAACATACATTTCCCATTGATTTGCATGGGACTTTAAACAAAAACCCCGACCCTCACAAATGGGGGTAGTTAAGGGTTAAATTAACTATCCTATATTTTAAGTGGACATATAAGTAACATGTGACCAAGTATTATCAAAATATCTCCAGCCGTTTGGAAGTTATGCAGTAACATATATTTTCCATAGACTTGTATGGGACTTTAAACATAAACGCCGCCCCTGGCAAATGGGGGTGAGTAAGGGTTAAATGACCTATCCTATGTTTGTTGTTGACATATAAGTAACATGTGTGCCAAGTTTCATGTTAATATCTTTAGCCGTTTGGACGTGATGCTGGAACATACACACATACATACACGTTGAGTTTTATATATATATACATATATATATATATATATATATATATATATATATATATATATATATAAAAACCAGATACAGGCGCAGCACTCCAACAAAATAAGTGATTTAATATCTCATGTCAGCATTACAACGTTTCAGCTCCTCCTGGAGCCTTTTTCAAGCTCCAGGAGGAGCTGAAACGTTGTAATGCTGACATGAGATATTAAATCACTTATTTTGTTGGAGTGCTGCGCCTGTATCTGGTTTTTATCTTGGATGGACTCTGATCAAGTCCTTTGGGACGCTGGCACCAATTTTTTGGTTGGACTGGATAAGTAGTGCTGCTTTATTTTGGGATTATATATATATATATATATATATATATATATATATAGATAGATATAGGTGATAGAGGCAGAAAAATTAGATGTACATGGTCAGGATTAGGTACTGAGTGACATATTAATTTTTTTTTTTTTTGTGGGATCTGGCAGGTACGCTTTAAACTGGTAGATCAGAAAACATGCAAATAAGCATGACTGGCAATGGTGAGGTGCTAATGTTTAAATTTTTTAGTAAACTGCATCATCATTATCAATTCTCCAATATACCTTAAATACCACTACTGCTATTTGTACAATCAGGAGTTTTGTGGTACCGCTCAGTATCAAGGGATGTCAGATTTCTTATGGAACTACTCCCCTTCCAGCACACCCCGACATAGATTTAGTATCAGACAGCCCCTGAGCTTCATCTACTGACACAGGCACTGTGAATGTGATTACTCTGTTACTCTGTTCCTGTTATTTTACTAATATCAAAATCACTTCAGCTCATATTGGAAGCTTTTAAGATACTGGAAGGATATTATGGAATTACATTATCCTGCAAATCAATAAGGAAAAAAATGGACAAACTCTTTAGCATAAACTTATAAACTTTAAATATAAAAATACTCAAAAAACATCCCAACAATTCCTCTAATCAAATCTCCCCTCTTTGATCCTGTTGTGTCTCATACTGCAACCAAACTGTGAAAAATATATATAGCATTGTATGTTTTTCCTAGAAGGTCAGCCATTGGCCCTCAATGCCACTGGTCTGGCTATGAGGCAACAGGCTACAGCAGGATCCCACCCATATGCCCACAATATGAGACCAAGAATGCTTATCCCCCTAGGGCAGATTGGGTCTTTTTGACCAACTAAAAAAAAAAATCATCGGCCATTGGCTGCACATCTCTCTGAGTAATAGGGTTGTGGGATGTGTGGCCAATTGCTGATTGCCACACGGATGATCCAGAAATTGTTCACGTAGCCATCCCTGCCCGAAGAGCATTGATCTAAGAGATTTGCAGTCGTGTACAGGGTAGCTCAGGCCGTCTTATACAACCCTTAGTAAAGCCTTGACCCTCAAAGCAGGAATAGGTGATAAGACAATGGCATATGGCCATGTGCAACAGAGTGGGCCATGACGCCCTAATACAGGTTAATGTGCAATCTTTAGCTTGGTCAGCCTCCAAAATAAATGAAAGAACAACCAAGTTAAAAGAAATGGCCACACTAAGGCTAGAAACACAAACTGCGGAAATGTCTGCAGCACAAAACATGTCAATTTGTTACGTTTTCTTTTTTCAATTTAGGTGGGTGTCTACTTTCAGTAAACTGTCTGGGTTACTAGTGGAGTAAAATGTCCAAAACCTCTGGCAGTGAAAAAGTTAGAGGCTGAACACATTTGAAAATAATTTATATATTTTTTTTGCTTTATACTTATGGCGCAAAAAATATTTTCTCCATAGGTCTTTGTTGCTTAGTTTCCCTTCTACAGCCTCTAAAATGTACTGTCTGAGCTCCATTTTCAATTGAAGGAGATATCCAGCCAAAAGTGGTAAAAAAAAAAAAAAAACAACATAAATCATTTATACATATAAGCTCATCATGACTCCAGACGGCATCCCAGCTGAAAACTACACACACTGGGGGAGATTTATCAAAACCTGTCCAGAGGAAAAGTTTCCCATAGCAACCAATCAACTTGCTACTTTCATTTTTTAACAAACTGCAAAATGTAAGAAGCAATCTGATTGGTTGCTATAGGCAACTTTTCCTTTGCACAGGTTTTTATAAATCTCCCCCACTGGGCTAGTTTCCTGTGTGAGCTGAAGGGAGGGGCAGCTGTGAGAGTCAGCAGTGATGGGGGGTGTGAACTCCAGCCAATGAGGGACACTCAAACCCGGCAAACTGAAGCTGTCGGCTCTCTGAGCTAAGGAGAAGGGAGTGTGAAGTATGTCTACAGTAGACGCTAGTCATCATGTGTGATAAGATCTCCTGGACTTCCTGCCTGGAGGAAAAGCTGAGAGAAACAGGGTATGTGCTCAGCAAAGATTACACTTCACATTGCAAAGTTATATAACTTTATCATGTGCAGCTATATAAAGGTTATTTCATTTGGAGTTCTCCTTTAAACTTTGTACACAGCCGGGGCATGGCCTGGCGGTTGAGATGAACGGTCGCACACTGTAAGTGCTCCCGCTCAGAACCTACACATTACCTGTCCTGAACTGAGTCCTGGAGTCCCTGACACCATTAACTCGTCTTAGGAACAAGAACAAGGTCTGTGCGGCAGTGGAGAAGCTCCAAGACTTCGCCCGCATTGGAAAAGCAAGATGGCGTGGGGCAGGTTGGAGCGCTTGCTTCTACCTCAATCACAGAGGTGCATGAAGCCTATTCGCTAGAAGGGTGTCCAGAATCTCCAGAACTGATGCTAAGGGAGGTGAGCGATACCATCCTCCTGGCTATCCAGGCATGCAGATCCTCACTCTCCGGGAAGATGGAGGAGATCAGGGTGGATGTGGGCCTCCTGCAGCAAGATATGGAGAATCTCCGCAGAACATCATATCTCCACACTTGAGGACACTGTGGCTCCCATTATATCCTCCCTCCGCACAGTGCAGGAGCAGCTTGAAATTGCCCAGCAGAAAAACCACGATCTTGAGAATGTGCCGCCGGAATAATATCTGGATGATCGGCTTACCTGAGTGGGCGGAGGACCAGAATCCTGGGGGCTTTGTGGAGGGCTGGACTAAAGACCTCTTTCCTGAGGTAAAGTTCTCTACAGCATTTGCAGTGGAGCATGCACACCATGTGCCCTCAAGACCACCATTACCTGGGGCGCCCCCTGCACCCTTTGCTGGCCCGACTTCTCAGCTGCAATGACAGAGACCTGATCCTCTGCTCTGCGAGGACATTGCCGGAGATCACATTCAACAGCAACAGAGTTCCCGGATTTTCTCCATATTCCCGGATTTTTGTCAGATCTGCAACGCAAAAGAGCTTCCTTCACTTCCATCAAGTCTGCGGGAGAGGGGTGTCCCCTATTCTATAGCTTACCCTGCTCGCCCATGGGTTGTGGATGGAGACAGGGCCATCTTTTTCTCCACACCACAGGAAGCTGATTGGCTGGCTGAACAGGAGAAGGTGATCCCCGAGACGCTGCTGTGAAGAACCGGCACATGTGCTAGGTGCCTTCCTATACTACTACCTGGGGGATCCTGCTCAGTGTCCACATCAACCTGTCTGACTCCTCACCTAGCTCTCTCCAGCTGCTTTAACCCGTTTACAGCTGACAGCGATCCGGCATTGGATGTGAGACACACTATGCCCTCTGTGGGGCCCGGTACTGTTACGCTCCCCTGGTAGCTCTTGTTCTCCCTTGGTTTGTCCCGTCCCCCTGTTTAGTATCTCTTCCTGCCCTGCTTCCCCCCCGGGGAGAGACACTGCCACCCTCCTTGGCTCAACATGATTCCCCTGATCTTGTATGTACCAGCCCCACTTCCCTCCACTGACCCTGGATTCCCCCCCTACTTTGTTCCCCATCTCCGCTGGCCTCCTGGCTCCTTCACCCTGACTCCTGTTCATCGTCCACCCCCCTTCCCTTCCTACAGGAATTTATGGAGGGTAGCTATGTCTCTGAATACTCCGAAGGACACTATGCAGCACTGTTTATGCTTCCGTACCTGTTATGCATATTGTAAGGGGAGCTACTGAAGTCCAGTTGTAGTGCCTTTGGGAGCTTTGCTGGAACATCAGAAGAGCCCTGTACCCCATGTAAGCGTGCAATGATTTTTGCCCACATTAGAAGGTACCGTCCGCATATAGTTGCCTTACAGGAAACTCACCTCACCCCTGATAGAGACAACCAATTATCTAAATCATGGGTCCAATGGCTACAACATTCCTTCCATACCTCATTTTCTAGAAGAGTTACTGTTCTGGTTAGTCGGTTGGTAAGATGGGAACTGGTTACGGTCCGTAGGGACCCGTTAGGCCGATATATCTTTATCCCTGCCTATTTAAACAATGTCCCATTTGTATTCTTGTTTATCTATATCCACCCCCGGCATCTATGGAAATATTGCATAGAGCAGTTACCTTTGCAGCTGGGTATCCATCCTTCCATGATACCAGACCCTTCCATGGACCATCAAAGCCGTCACCATGACCTACATTTATGTCCATTGTCATTAAGGGGTTAAAGCCTCGGATGGGTCCTTATTGCTTGGTAATGAGGAAATGGCTCTTCGCTTTTCCTCCTTTTACTCTGACCTTTACTCCTCACAGGTGCAGTACGATGAGGCGCGGTTAGCCTCCTACCTGGATGGCAATGCATTCCCTTCGCTATCTGAGGAGGACAGAGACTCCTTGGATGCTCCTCTTACGTTGCAGGAGGCACAAGAGGCAATAGCTGATATGACCAAGGGTAAGTCTCTGGGCCCGGATGGCCTTCCATTGGAGATTTACCTGAGGTATTCAGATGTGCGCCTCCCTCCCCTCTTAGCCATGTAGCAGGCAGCGTTTGCAGATGGAACCCTGCCAAATTCTCTCTAATGTCATCTTATTGAAACCAGATAAAGACCCTGTGGAGTGTGGCTCCTACAGGCAATATCTTTACTAAATTTGGATTATAAAATACCAAAATTCTGGCCACCCGGCTGAACTGCTTTATACTTACGATTATTCATATTGATCAAACTGGTTTCATGCCAGGTAAATCTACCTCAGATAACATTTGTCGTGACCAAACTGCCGTCCAGGTGGGAGGAGCTCTGGAGGGAGATTGGGCCTTGGCGTCATTAGATGCCGCCAAGGTATTTGATTCGGTGGAATGGAATTACTTCTGGAGATCCTCCATAGGTTTGGTGTTGGTCCCAACTTTTGGAAGTGGATTTCTATCCTCTATAGGCATCCCCGGGCTCAAGTTCTTGTGAAAGGGATCTGTTCTCTCCAGTGTACCCTAGGCCGCGGCACAAGACAGGGGTGCCCCCCTGTCCCCGCGCCTGTTCGCGGTGGTGGTGGAGTCCCTTGCGCTGCGTGTGTTCGGTAGGACCCTGACTTCCTTGGCATGTCTATGGGCGTTAGGGAGGAACGTATAGGATTATATGCAGATGACATGGTGCTCTTTCTCTCTAATCCAACCAGTATGCTGCCTTATGTCATTGACCTAAATGATAAGTTTGGATACTTCTCTGGTTTATTTATCAATTGGACCAAACCGGCGGTGATGCCGCTTTTACATTGTGATTGGCCCTCTGTTATGTGTGGTCTCCCGGATGTCACCGAGTTTAAGTATCTGGGGGTATATATCAACAGAAAGCCATTGATTGATCTGAACACTAATGTTCTCTCCCTTCTCCCATATATCAAATCTAAATTTAGGATTTGGACAACCTTACCGCTATCAGTTACTGGCCGTATAAATCTCATTAAACTTATTATTCTCCCCAAGTGTCTATATGCACTGGAACATGCCTCAGTCCCAATCCCTAAGTCCTTCTTCGACACCATTCACTCCCTTCTCTCCCCATTTATCTGGGGTCCTAATAGGCCTAAAATTCGTCTTACTACTCTACAGTGCCCTAAATTGGAGGCCGGCCGGTCCCTACCAGATTTGTTCCTATTTTTTTGGCGGGCCAATTAAGTTATATCTGCTCATGGGTTGTAGATCAGACAATGCCAGATTCGGAGCCATATCTGGCCAGGTTTGTCCCGCACTTGACGCCAAGACTTCTTCTGGAAAGCCCTAATCTAGGAGGTCATTCTTTTTTGCCCCTCCACAAATTGGCCATATGAGTCTGGCGCAATGCTAAAGTGGTTTATGGTTACACTGGTATACCCTCAGATACTCCGTTGTGGCACAACCCGAACTTCACACATATTGATGGTAACCTAGATCCGATATTTTGGCAGAATGTGGGGGGTGTGCCTTAGAACACTTGTATTGTGACAACGTGTCACAATACAAGTGTGTTCATTTGACCAATTACAGTCCAGTCATGCTCTACCCAGGAACAGTTTCCATAGGTATCTATAACTGCGTCACGCCCTACATGCTCAGTTCCCAGTGGGAGGCTCACCAATTTCGGCATTCCCACTAACTGGGGTTTTGAAATCTCAGGGACCTAGGGGTCCGGTGTCCATCCTTTATACGAAACTTATTCAGGCCAGGAACGCATGCTCACAATTGCCAGCTATACAATATTGGCAGTCGTATCTCCCCAACCTTACTTGGGATGACTGGGAGGAGATTCTATCTTCTCATATGCTACTATCTTCGGCTGCCAATAATAAACTTATTCAATTGAACATCATTCACTACAGTTATGTTACTCCCACCAGATTATTTAGAATGGGTCGCTCCGACTCGGATGCATGTCACTGCTGTGGTGCTGCAGGAGCTGATTTTTGGCATCTCCTTTGGGCGTGCCCTCAAATTGCGGCATTTTGGAATGAAGTCCTCCGACTTCTTGCCACCCTTGTAGAACCCTCTCCTCCAACTGACCCCCTAATGTGCCTTTTTCGTGTCTTGAACGAAGAAGTGTGGACTTATCATGTTCGCACATTTTTGCGGGAAACTCTGCTCTTGGCCAGGAAGGCAGTTGCTCTTAAATGGATGGACCCACGACCATCTACCCTGTCCCAATGGCGAGCACTTGTTAATGCTGTGATTCCCTTTTCACATCTCATCTACAAAAATAGGAAGTGTACAGGTAAATTCCTTTCAGTGTGGGGGGCCTGGTGCTCTTCTCCCCTTACTCAATGCACTTATTCCATGACGACTCATCGTATCCCCTAATTGCATTGTCCACATGGAATTGTTTCATTTTGTTCCTCATCCCCTCCACTTTTACTCTCTTCCTTTGGTCAGTGCCTGTCCATCGTTTGTCTTGTGTGTTTCCTTTTCACCTTGTAACTATCATTAATGGTGGCCATCCTTGGCGCAAGCTAAGTTTTGAGAACCTGCTGATTCTTGATAATAGGTGGCGGCTAGCCGCCCGCTGAAGCGGTGTTCCTGTATTGTTTCATTGGATTGTAAACTTGACATTGTGTTGGCCCTTGTGGTCAGACGACTATGAACCTGTCGTTTTTATGCTGTACTATTACCTATATCAGTGCCTCGGCACCTTTTGCTGTACACTTGTGGTGTTCTCTGCAAGGCCACTTGGCCAACTTTACTTATCAATAAAACGCATAATAAAAAAAAAACTTTGTACATAGCCTATATGATTCTCCCATGCAAAAAATTTTTGTATTTGTGCTCTTTACTTTTTCCCTTCTGTTAATTTTTCGCTGACTAGCAGCTTAAAAAGGGGTACTCCGGTGGGAAAAAAAATTTCAAATCAACTGGTGCCAGGAAGATAAACAGATTTGTAAATAACTCTATTTAAAAATCTTAACCCTTCCAGTAATTATGAGCTGCTGTATGCTCCCCACAATGTTCTTTTTTTTTTTATTTCCCCATAGCAAACCTCTCCTGCTCTGGACAGTTCCTGACATGGACAGCGGTGTTAGCAGAGAGCACTGTGGTCAGACAGAAAATACATTCAAAAAGAAAAGAACTTCCTCTGTAGTATACAGCAACTGATAAGTACTGGAGGGATTTACCCCTTTAATGGTGGTGAATTCCCAATGAAGACTATTCAGAAAGTCTGCAAGGTCATGGTAACAGACAATTGCATTTCTATAAAAAAATATTTTACCTGAGTTTATGAAGCTTTGAATGTGTTCAACCACTAGCTCACAAGATAAGCCAATAGCGTGTTTGAAATTTGCAGAAGCTGCGTCCCAATATACGTGATCACCCTGGCTGCGACCCAGCCACATGGACATGACCGGTAATAGCAGATGTACAACTGCATAGATAGCAAAGCCAGGGCCTGCAGAGAAAAAGCACTCTGTGAGCATGAGCAACCGCATCCTATTAGAAATTAAATATTAGATTTATAGGCAAAATGGCTTTAAGAGTTTTTATATCTCCCATGATAAAAATGAAATTCATATATAAGGCTTATTTTACCATTGCAATAAATTTACCTGGCACTTTGGCAACTTCCCTTAATAACTCAAAGAGTAAATCCAGAGTGGGTGGTTGGTGCTGGCGAGGGCAATTCGAAACAGCAGCTGTAAGTTGTTCTAAAAGGTTTATCCATACGTCAATAATTCCTAAAGGAACACAAACAGTCACTTTATAGAACTTATAGAATAAGGCTTCATTCACACAGTGTATTTTTCACATGTATTCTGCATCAGAATTTGTGAAAACCACATGTAATACATGTCCCATAATTTTTCATGACAATACGCACTATAGTTCTCATTTTAAACGGACATGCATTTTATCAGACACATATAATTAGCAAAAATGGTTTGTTTTCCATGTGTATTCCTTGCAGACAACACATTAAAGGGGTACTTCGCTGCTCAGCGTTTGGAACAAAATGTTCTGAACGTTGGAGCCAGCGCCGGGACCTCGTAACGTCATAGCCCCGCCCGCTCAATGCAAGACTATGGGAGGGGGCGTGACAGCCCCCTCCCATAGACTTGCATTTAGGGGACGTGGCATGACGTCATGGGGGGGGCGGTGCTAGGACGTCACGAGCTCCCAATGCCGGCTCCATCGTTCGGGACAGTTTGTTCCAAACGCTGAGCAGCGGAGTACCCCTTTAAGTATCCATTTTGAATGGAGGAAATCTGTGTCTAAAATCGAGGCAAAATCTGCAGCCAAGATAGGTGAAATATAATGCAGAAGTCCCAATTTTCTCCTCATATTCTGTGGTGCATATTCTGATATACACCCACCAGGCAACAGAAAGACACAATAGTGGGCAGCATGGGCCAAATACTGAAAAATGCAAAATTTTTGACCAAATGCAGCTTTCCCAATAATTTGCTAATTTTAGACACCACTTTTTTGTTGCACAGAGGTTGATAAATACTGTTAATTTAATGTCCCATGTTAGACAGTTGCCTTTTTTGGTTATTTGAGTATGTTCACACACAGTATATACGCTATGGAATCTGCAAGGGAAATCTGCAACGTGTAATTACTGAGCTTCTCTGCTTAGAATTTGCCCTATAATATAATAAAAAAGTGTTGAATAAATATTCGAACTGTCATTTTACATCTGAATAAATTCTGCAGCATATATGCCATGTGTCAACATAACCTAAGAAACAGAAATCTTTTTTTTTTCCACTTTTGCATCTGTCTTTTTTTTCTACAGTAATATAAACTGATGTAACAGTTTTTTGTTAGTTGTTTGAAACCTGCTGCCTGTTTGAATACTGTCATTGCCGACCCCACCATGTGAGCTGTTCCCTACACTATATAGAAATCATTTGGCTCAGGCATTAGAAAGCTATAGATAAACCTACCAGTGTCATCATCAAACTCGGATAATACAGCATCAATGCCATCTTCACTGCTTGCTGATCTTTCTTGAACTCGGCGAGGCAAACTGTTCAGGCGCCCACACAAGAAGATTGGTTTCATAGGCATCTTGTAGATTTTAGCCAGTAGCTGTAAATGAAAGAAACCAAGGTTCCATTACTATGTATGTGTTTGTTCTGTATGCAGACATGTTCTGTAAAGTATCCATAAACCTCTCTTCTGCAGAAAAATTACACTAAACTGTCCTTTTGTGATACACTTCACAGGGTTAGGGACTTGACATCAGCTTATTTTCTTCAGTGTTCTGCTCTGTTACAGAAGAACAAAGAAAAATGGGGCACTGGATTTGCAGTATGCCAAACAGCACCTGATAGATCCTATTGACTTCAAAGGGGGTCTGTCAAGTTTCCAGGCGGATGTCTCACGTTAAACTAGCAAAATAACACAGCATACTGCTATTTTGCCTGGAATTTATGATGGAATCTGTTGTGGAGGCTGCCATGCAGATGTGAACTAGGCCTTGTGACTCAACCGCTGAAGACCACAGATACATTATAAATTGTTTACCATTTGTAGTAATGCGTATGGTCTACAGAGTGAAAGAATCTTGGAATCAGATGCTGTTTTACCTGAGAACACTTTCTTAAATAATCCAATGCTGGTAGACAAAGGTCTGTAGATGATGAGGCAGATGACAGTACACAATCTCCAATTTCTCTGCAATCATTTTCACCTGAAAATGACATTAAATAGTACCATTATTTTGTGCTCTATAGAAAGTACACTTCATTAAAGAAGCATTCCCGATTTTTTTTAGTATAGACTTTTATTAAATAAAGTAGAGGTTCTTGTGCATGCCTTGTTTGTACCGATTTAAGTTGATGTCCAATGCATGGGCTGCCTGCCATCTTGACTTTTATTTCCTTACTGATATAAATTTTTAATATTGCCTACATGTCACATGATTCCTCCGGCTTTAAAGAGACAGTGAGAGTGGAGTCTCATCACTGCAATTGCTCTGAGTCCTATCTAAGTGCAGCAAGTGACCGATCAGTGACATAAAACTTATGCCCTCTAATTCAAACCATAGAGTATCACATAATTCATCTGTAGTTTTTCTCCTTGTTAGCTCTTACACACAGGAAAGCACTTTGAGGGTGCATCGCATAAAAGACAATAAAGAATGTGCACACAAAACATAGCAGATGCAGACAATAAGAGCCAGGGGAGAGCTAATTGGTGCATGGATAAAGCTAGGAAAGCGAGGAATTTGAGGTGCCAGAAGGGATCTGATAGGTGATCATGTACTATTAAAGTTTACAGGAAGTCAGCTGACACAGAAGAGACCACTTCCTGTTAGGGATGTCCCGATACAGATACTAGAATCGATATTGGGGCAGATACCCGGCATTTGCTTGGTATCGGGGACTCTTTTAATGTCCCCAATACCAAGTCCGATACCTGCTGCAGTACGGCTGCCCCGTTCTCCCGTCCGCATCATGGCATCCCGTGGAGGAGCATGTGACACACACGTAACTCCACCTCCTCCACTGAGCCCAGCGTAACGCTATGGATGAAGCAGAGTGACGTGTATATCACATCCTCCTTCATAGGATGCCATGATGCGGACGGGAGAACGGGGCAGCAGAGCGGCAACACCCGACAGAGAAGCAGAATTGTCCTATGGCAGGTGGTGTTGGTGCTCTGCTGCGGATTGTCAGGAAGAAGCGCAGGAGGAGAGACTTGAATAGGGCTCCGGGAGAGGAGGAGGTAGAGTGAGGTAACCGGAGATATACCTTTCATATACTTGGTATATGAAACTTCTGAGGTGTACACTGTGCATATGACACTACTGGTGTGTATACTACCGCTGTCTACAGGGAGGGGGGCTGCTGTCTACAATGGGGTACGCTGTCTACAAGGGGGGCAGGGCTGCTAATGTCTGCAACTATCTATAATACCTACAAGGGGTCAGCAGCCGCCTCCATTGTACACAACAAGGAACCTACATGTCAGCACTGTAAGTAGCGCCAGAAACCGGGTCACCCTGGTGTCAGATTCCCTTAAAAAAATGAAATAAAAGTACTCGTAATTGGTATCGGCAAGTCCTAGAATTAAAGTATCAGTACTCGTACTTGGTCTTAAAAAAAAAAATTGTAGTATCCCTACTTCCTGTTACACATTGATGATGTAACTTTCTGGTGGCTTGAGTGGCATTTGTATGACCTGGCTGCAGTAATAAAATGTAAGGATGCATCTGAGCTGGAATGATACAGATGACACTGCAGTAATACTGGGGGTGAGTCAGTGTTGCATGTTAAAAAAAAGCTGACTGCTCCGCTGCAAGGTCTGGATATTGCACATTATTTTTACAGGTGCTTATATGGAATATGTATAAGAGTTGAAAAAGTTTAATAACATATATTTAGCCATAACCATTATAGTATCTTGTTTAAAAGAGAACTGAATTGTACCTAATCCTTTGACAAATTTCATAAGGCACATAATGTAATCAGTGGCTGCATTGGCAAAGACTTGAATATTGTCGGTGTTCAGGAAAGCTTCAAATACATCGAACACTGGGGCCTGGCGTTTTCCTAAAAGACAAGAATTGGTAAAACACAAGATATTATATTACATATAAAATTACATAACACGCACAAACTATCATTATTTTAGAGTAGAAAATTGGAGCACTAAAGCACAATACCACAGTCATTTATATTCAATCACTCTTATAAGTGTTATAGAGAAGTGGTGTATTTAAAAGGTAAACTGACAGCTGGTGACAGCCGATTATAGTGGGGGTGAACCAAATAAGATTGGTCAAGCCATTTCTGAGTTGCAGGCTCCATTGCTAGTAAGCAAATATGTCCCTTTGTGCAATGGAGGTGTAAGAAGGCTCTCCGATCTTCCTAGCCTCCTTCCTCCTTAATCATATGCCCGAATGAGCACTCTGCTACAATAGCAAAGCACAGGCGCAGCTTCCTTCTCCTCGCTTCTCACTTCCTAATGATGCAAGAGCCTGTGCCCATGTCAGCACTTTGCTCGAATGGAAAACTCATGTGGGCATAGTCTAGGACGATGAGGAGCAAGCTGTGCCTGCTCTGCTATTCTTAACCCCTTCAGGACCGAGCCAATTTTCATTTTTGGGCTTAGTTTTTCCCTTTTCGCCATCTAATAGCCATAACTCTTTAATCTACAGACCCATATGAGGGTTTGTTTTTTGCGTGACCAATTCTACCTTGCAATGGCATCACTAATTTTACCACCAAAAATGTACGGTGAAACAAACAAAAAATTGAAAAAAATAAAATAAACAATTTTGTAACTTTTGGGGCCTTCTACGCAGTGCACTTTTTGGTAATAAGGACATGTTATCTTTATTATGTAAGTCCATACAATTAAAATGATACCCAATTTAAAAATGTTTTCTTTTATTTTACTTCTTATAAAGTTATAAAAATTATAACTTAAAATTGTCCTCTTCTGACCCCTATAACTCTTTTAGGTCAACAAATGTAAAAGTTTACCCAAGGGAACATGAAGGTCACCATAGATGACTGAAAAAAAGTGTTTACTGCGTGGAGAATTCGTTTGTTTTTTTAAACACAGCCAGAGCATAAAAAAACACAAAAACATAGCTACATGTCAGAAGTTTGGTTTAATGGACGAATAAGAGGGCAGCGACTTTCTGATTCATTACACCTCCCGCCACTCTCCAGCAAAGCTATGTGATCACAGGAACAGCTGAGCTCTGATGCACATTCATTTTAGTAATAAGTTGGGTCTCAGCACCTGGACCCCTACTGTTCTAAACTTCTGACATGTCACTATGTTTTTCATAACAGATGGTAAATACATATTAGAAGTACAGTGGCTAAAACATCATGTCTTAGGCTGCATTCACATCATGATTTCTCCAATTTCTCCATCCGGTCTGAGTACACAATTTTTATAACTTAAAATCGTATGAAATCGTATATTAAGTCAGATCCATTGACCTCCATTAAAAATCGGATCCATCACACACTTCCGATTTGATCCGCATCCGATTTCACACGATTTTTGTTCAGGTCTGAAATCGTGGTCAACCCCGATTTCAGACTCAAACAAAAATCGTGTGAAATCGGATGCGGATCAAATCGGATGTGTGTAATGGATCTGATTTTTTAATGGAGGTCAATGGATCCGACTTTATATACGATTTCATACAATTTTAAGTTATAAAATCGTGTACTCAGGTCGGATGGAGAAATCGTGATGTGAATGCAGCCTTACCTAACAAAATAGTTCACATCTTTGTATGGGCATATTCATAAAAGAACCAATGTTTTATTCAGTTCCTAACCTACCCATAGAGTACTCTCCAACAAGATATTCTTTAATATCAGACTTGCTGCTATGTACGGTTTCCAGGGCACTAAACAGTGGTCTCCATCCTGACTGGATCCGAGGAGAGCACACTTCTACCAGCTCACCAATTGATGTGACAACCTAGATGCGCAAATACAACAATAAATCATATTTAAATTACTCTCCCAAAAAGTTTACCATACATATCATATTTGGACATTTAAAGGGGTTGTTCAGTGGAAACAGTTAAGTTACTATTGCCCCCAGCCTGCCTACAAAAATAATATACACTTCAACTCATCTTCCGCCACTCCCTCGTAGCTCTGTGATCTGGGTGCGCCATCTATGGCTAGTTACCGCTGACAGCCTGCTTCAGTAGGACCGTCTAAAGCTGTAGACGTGACAACACAGCGCCGCTCTGTCAATAATTGGCCAGGGCCAGTGTCCTGCCTTGGCGAGTGATTGCCGAGCGGAACTGTCAGTTCTCCCAGCTATAGACACTATGGGGGAGATTTATCAAAACCTGTTCAGAGGAAAAGTTGCTGAATTGCCCATAGCAACCAATCAGATCGCTTCTTTCATTTTTGAAAAGGCCTCTGAAAAATTAAAGAATATGGTTGCTATGGGCAACTCAGAAACTTTTCCTCTGGTCAGGTTTTAATAAATCTCCCCCTATGCTCTGCAGTCTGGGGGAATCTGTGTCACTGGCCATGTACTGGGCACCCCAATACCGGTTTTACTAGGGAGTGGAGGAAGGTGAGTTAAAAGGATTATTATTTTTGTAGGCAGCCTATGGACAATAGTAAATTAACTGTTTAAAATGGACAACCCATTTAACACTGCTATGCTAGATGCCGCATTAAAGCAACTCTTTATTAACAGGATCAGTGAGGGAAGGTTAGAACCCCAATGATTCAAAAATGATGGAAGTGATATGCCATTATTTTATCAGATGGGAATATCTCTATATAGAATAAAATGTATGAAATATTTCCCAAAAAAAAGTCTATTTAATGAAGTTAGTGAAAGTTCAGATGTTAAGAGGACATTAGCTTTAAAGGACATCTGCAGCGCTGGTACTTAAAAAAAAAAAAAGTTTACCTCATCTAATAGCTCTTTGAAATAACATTCTAACAATGCCTCATTTGTCCAAATTGGTCGAGCCGTTCTCCGGTAATTGCCGCCCAAAGCAGTAAGCATCCATGTCATAGAGACTACATTTCCCATAACTCCCTGCGCCCTGCTTCCTGTAAGCTGCTGCCCTCCCCCTTAGGAAATTATAATAAAGTGACGCCCACAGCTCCTTCCCTTGTGGTTCTCCCCTCCCATCCTCACCACATGTTCTCCCCTGACCAATAGGAGAGCAGGCTGCAGCACATACTAGCTATGAGAGCGCACTGCCTGAATGTACAGTGTATGGTAAAACACAAACCTTCCCTATAAAGCAATGTTGTCTATAGTTATTGTAACACTACAACTCCCAGCATGCCCAGACAGCTATGTGCTGTCAGGTCATGCTTGGAGTTGCAGTGGTGCCTCCAGCTGTTGCAAGACTACAACTCCCAGCATGCTCAGACAGCTGAAGGCTGTCTGGGCATGCTGGGTGTTGTAGTTTGGCAACAGCTGGAGGCACATTGGTTGGGAAACACTGCTCTAAAGGTATTTATTAAATGACTTCAAGAATATCCCTGTTAGTTACGGCAGCGTGACTAGCAGGGATATAATTTGCCTGCTAAAGTCATATGTCTGGTCCCGGCTCTGTAGTGAGTGCGCAGACGCGGACGGAAGACTGTGATTGGCCAGGGGCGTTTGCACAGCCCAGCGGATCGCGGCTGTGCAAACGAAGATGCCATGAATATGTAAACTGTGGGAGTGACCCACAGGAGGCTAGGGGGGCCAGCAGAGAGCAGGGAGGATGATTCCAAAGGTGGCGTTTCGTTACCAAAATGGCCGCGGCACGCAGAATGAATAGGGGACAAAATTCATCATTGAGAAACCCAGGCTGTACTTCCAGATTCCGGAAATCGGGGATGCGTGCATATTACTGAGTGGAGGTAATTAACAATGTTATATAATTTAGGATTATCTTTTAAATGGTCCAAAAAACTTTTGCTCCGGAGTACTCCTTTAAGCGTAAGGCCTACTGAGTGGACTTGAAGCCAAAAGGGGTTCAGTCGCCACAAAGAACCCCGAAACCTAGGATGAGAGTTCAAAGTGAGGTGCACAAGGATGGGAGAGTGATCAGAAAGGCTATCGGGGAGATACTCCACTGAAGTGACCAAGGGAAAAATCTATTTGTTACCCAGCACAAGATCAATGCGTGACAGTTACCCAGCGCGAGATCAATGCGTGACAGTTACCCAGCGCGAGATCAATGCGTGGGAACTAGAGTAGCAAGAATATTGCACCCGGATAAGATTTTGTCTTCTCCAAAGGTCTGCCCACCCCACCTCCTCCACAGACCAAGCCAAACCCGTAGAACCAGTAGTCCTGGAAGGCCCTTTAATAAATAAGATACCACTCTGCGTAAGGCATCGCTCCAGTATGGAGGGGGAATATATAGTGCAGCCAGAACACATAAAGTACAATTAAAGGTGCATCTACCATCCAGATCAATAAGACTAGAAGTACATGAAAACAAAATACTCCTATGAATGAGAACACTCGCCCACCAACCCCCCCCCCCCCCCCCCCCCCGTGCATGTGAGGAAAAAGTGGCGCGGCAGGTCTTGCCAAACCACGGTTTATTTAACACATGTTTTTTATCATTCATCAAGTGTGTCTCAAGAAGCACAATACAGCAGGTTGATAAGATTTAAGCGCCTGGAAAATATCAAGACTCTTAGTGGGGTCATTAAAGGAGAACTCCAGAATATAAAAATTGTCCCCCATACTGCCGGCAGTAAAAAAATAAAGATGTACATACCTTCCTTCGCTCCCCTGGTGCCTCCGGTAACCCGCTCCAGTTTCTGCCGCGATCCTATTCCTGGTTGCCAGTGGTCGGCGAGTCATACTGCGCTCAGCCAATCACCGGCCGCCCCGGGGGAGCGAAGGAAGGTATGTACATCTTTATTTTTTTACTGCCGGCAGTATGGGGGACAATTTTTATATTCTGGAGTTCTCCTTTAAGGCCCCTCACATTCCACGCCACTACATGTAAATCAGTAGCCATAGGGAAAAAACAGAACAGAAATGAAAGTACAAAAGGGCGAGCACAATAGCCGCCAGCAGCCTAGGCGGAGAAGAAACAAGAAAAGGGGGGAGAGGGAATCACTGCGAGAAGACCGGAAGGAAGGACACAGTACAAAACAAACACCTCAGACAAACAATAGAAAACAAACAGTCGCAACATGCGACACAGGGGGCAAACAAAAAGCCCAGGTTAAGTGAGCAGGTAACATATGGGCAGGAAAAAAAATCACACACACATTTCGTGCTCAAGTCCAACATGTACAGTAACCCACAGAACATAGGGCCAAACATCAAAACAAATGGAAAAAATAAGGGGATATCAAAAAAGGGTAATATAAGCAAGAGCAAGGTACATAGACACAAACAGAGCCAGAAGTCTTAGACAGGAACCGGGGCTCAGTCAGACAGGTAGGACCGACATCTGCATACACAGTCCACACAGGAACCTCAGGTACGGGCACGCTGTAGTTGTGCCTCATGTGTATCCAGCCAATCCACAGCTGCTACAGAAGTATCAAACATGTGGGTAGTCCCTAGGGCAACCACATGGAGTCTAGGAGGGTATAGCATAGAGTACACCACATTCAGTAAACACAGGCGTCGCTTGACATCAATATATTTAGCCCGCCTCTTTTGAACCTCAGCCAAAAAATCCAGAAAGATAGAAATGCTTCTGCCACTAATGGTGAGCGAGTCCATGTCCCTTGCTTTGGAGAATAATGTCTCTGTTCTTGAAATGTAAAATACGGAGGAGGATGGCTCTGGGCGGAGCTCCAGGAGGGAACGGATGAGCCGGCATTCTATGGGGGCGTTCAACAGCAAAAAGAGGCGTCAAAGTTTCTTTTCCAAATGTAGTAAGGAGCCAATTCTGGGGCGGTCAGATGAGTAATCACATGATGCATGACTCTCTTGAGGGGAGGGACTTGATCCTCCAGATCACCCATTCTTTCCTCAACCGCACTAATTCGTTCGGAAACCTTCTACATATTATGGTGGATAATGTTAACGTCCTCACGCAGGCCGCCAAGCAACATTTTAACATCAGTGTTAGCCTTGGAGACAGCCAAGAATATATCTTTTAATGTAGGCTCAGTAGTAGCAGATAAAGGCAGAGAGTCACTCAATGCAGCAGGCACCACACCAGCAATGGAAGGGTTAATAGTGGCAGGCAGCTGGGTAGCCATAGCTGACACAACTTTAGCACAGGTAGATTTCACAGGGCTAGCAGATATAGGAGCAGCATTAGTGTAGGAGTCCCCAGAACAAGTAGATGGCAGTCCAGCACTTAGGGGTTAACTCCAGACTGACCTGCAGCACCAGTGTGCGTGGGCCCGTTCGGCACAGCAGAGGAGTCCAAAGCTGCTGAGGAGACCCGGGCCCAACACAGCCAGTCAGCCCCATCTGCCTCTTCCTTCCTCCAGTCATCCACCGGGGCCCGTTCCAACTGATCAGTGACTCGCGCAAAGCGCTGCAGCCACTCCGCAACTCCTGCCACCTCCCCACAAGATGGTGCCGGCTCCCCCATCATCTAGGCCCCCCTGTCCTCCTGTGCCTTCTGCATCCTGATGTTGCGTCTCCGCCCGGCCATCCCGACACCACACCGATCCAGGTATAATCACCCACAAGTAGGCACTAAATGGAAGTAGTTTACGAGCCAAATGCCCAGGATAACAATAGGCCACGCCCAAATTAGAAAGGTTAATGTTTTGCCAAAATGTACAACATATAAAACGTTTTTGAATCTGACAGTGCCCATTTAATGTGTACCGGTCATTTAAAAAAAAAAGATATATCATAGAGACATATCAAAAGTTTTTTTTTTTTTTTTAATCAATTAAGGTCCGAGTGTTTAGACCCCAACCAGTCAGTAGAACTAGCCAGGAGAAATGCACACTTACTTCCAGCTCTGTGTCGCATGACCAATTAAAACATGACCAATTAAAACTATGGACATGTCCCTAAGACGTGAAAGGTTTTTATAACGATAGGTACATTTTAAGCAAAAATATCTAATAAACTAATTTGGAACAGCATATCCAGATATTAAGTTAAGTTATTTATTATGTACAGTGAATGTTAAAAAAAAAAATCTGCTAGAATCCCTGTTTTTCAGTCACCTCGTCTCCCAAAGAAAAATGGAATAAAAAGTAATGTGAAAGGCTGATATACTTTAAAATGGTACATATAAAAGCTACACTCCACAAAAAACAAACCCTTTAAACAGATTATTAACAGAAAGAAAAAAAAGTTGATTTGTTTCACCATATTCTGGCATCCATAACTATATTATTTATTTATCTTTAAAATAGTAAAACATATAAAAAACGCCATACATCCAGCACTGGGGTACCTGATTAGTACATGCACACCAATTGTCACTGGTATTAGTTCACCTGGTCTTGGACATCTTCGTCACATAACTCTAGCTGCATGATGCGCTCAAAAGGACGGAAAAGGGCTTCATTAAAGTGGAAGTGTGGCGGCTCGTTCCAGTCACTCAGAACCTCGGTCATAATGTCGTGGATGAAGGAGACGGCTTTCTTAGAAACACGCCTTTCTTTGTGACAGGCTGCCTAAAATAGGGCAGGAAAAAGGTTAGTACTTCTGCACAAAAGAACTGCAACCACAAAAGTGAAAACAATTTCTCTAAATCATAGATACATATAAGAAAACCACATCAATGAAGAGGTAACCAGAAAGAAAAAGGATCTATAGGGAGCCAAGACCCCTTTGGCATTGCTCAATGTTTTTTTTTTATTATGACTCCAAACAACATTTTATCACACTACCCCTGACGAAGCACAAGCGAAACGTACGTTGGGTTGGAGGTGGTAGGTAGGCAGTCCATGGCAGGATGTTCTGATTTCATATACTTCTTTCTATCTGTTCTCATTGTATCCATCTGACTGTATGCATTTTATATTTGTGCCCACTGTTTGCCCATGTGAGCCTTGTGGTCTCCTCTATTTCCCCCTTTTTTTGGTCATTAGGATCCATACTGGTATTATTTATATTAACATCTCCCTCTACTCCACGCTGCTGTATCCACCATACTCCCTCCACTTTTTCTGCAGTTGTTAAAGGGGTAGTCCAGTGGGTCACCACTGGGTCACCACTGGACTACTCCTTTAACTTGGTGTCTTGCTTTTACAGCTCTGCTATTTTTAAATGTATGTCTTTATTTTTGCATATATATTTATGAAATGATATTTCTTTACATTGCTGATTTTCTTTATTGGTGTATATATTTTATACATGGAGCCACTCATATCAATGGCAGTGTTGTGGCAGATATGAAATTAAAGAAATCTTCAAGCCATGTCTAAGGGTTTAAAGCTCAAGCTCTATAGAGAACCAGTGTCAGCCCAGTGTTCTTCTTCTGCCCTTTAGATCAGCATTTCCCAACCAGGGTGCCTCCAGCTGTTGCAAAACTACAACTCCCAGCATGCCCGGACAGCCTTTGGCTGTCCGGGCATGCTGGGAGTTGTAGTTTTGCAAAAGCTGAAGGCACCCTGGTTGGGACACACTGCTTTAGATCACATCTCACATACATATTCTGTTCTTCAATAGACTGTCTTCTCATGTACACTTGTCTGCCCCTCACATTCTTGCCTCTGTCTATGATATGTAATATTCCCCTTGCATTGTGTATACGCCAATATCCCCCACGTATACTGCACCTTGACGAGTGGTTGATAGAGTAGTAAGGCTAGATTTCCCTCATGAAGATTCTGATACACCCAATACAATGGGGGAGATTTATCAAAACCTGTGCAGAGGAAAAGTTGCCCAGTTGCCCATAGCAACCAATCAGATTACTTCTTTCATTTTGCAGAGGCCTTGTTAGAAATGAAAGAAGCGATCTGATTGGTTGCTATGGGCAACTGGGCAATTTTCCTCTGCACAGGTTTTGATAAATCTCCCCTATATAATAGGGATGTAAGAAAAAATCGATTTGCACGATTATCGCGATTTTTTCATTTGGCGATACTTAATCGATTCAAAATATTTTTGAATCGATTCTTTTAGGGATGTGGAATTTGTATCTCCTGACGCCCGGAACAGCATGTCCCGGGCATCAGGAAATGCAAGTTCCACATTTGTGGAGCTGGGCAGGCCGGATCTGACGTGGCAGCGCTCTGGGTGTATGGAGCGGGCTCCGACTTGCATCCCCGGCTGTTCTCAGTAGCCGGGGACCGCTGCTAATAGCCAGCATGCGGCGATCGCCGCGGCTGGCTATTAAAGGAGTAGTCCGGCGCACACTTTTCTCGTTTTATCCCGTCCGGGCTGCAAAATAAAAGAAAACGCACTTTCTCTTACCTGCATACGCTCCCCCGGTGCTCCGGTACACGTATTGGGTCCCCGGGCTGCATTCTTCTTACTTCCTGTTAGCATGGCACGTCACACGGAGCTTCAGCCTATCACCAGCCGCAGCGATGTCCCGCCTCGGCTGGTGATAGGCTGAAGCTCCGTGTGACGTGTCGGGCTAACAGGAAGTAAGAAGAATACAGCCCGGGAACCGAACACCTGTACCGGAGTGTACCGGAGCTCCGGGGGCTCGTTGGCAGGTAAGAGAAAGTGTGTTTTCTTTTATTTTGCATCCTGGACGGGATAAAAGGAAAAAAGTGTGCGCCGGAGTACTAGATCGCTGCTGTCAAAGCTGACAGCGGCGTCTATTGGGATCTATGAATGCTCCCAGGTGGGCGATGTATCGGGATATATCGTGATGTATCGTCACCTAGACGGTATCGCAATATATCGGGATATATCGAATCGCCACACTGGTATCGCGATTCGAATCGTATCGCCAAATTCTTGGCGATTCACATCCCTACTATATAATGTACTTATTTGCTTGGACTGCAGCTGCCTGGTACTGGTTTAGTGAAGTCTAATGTCCACTACTATTCCTATGTCCTTTACCATGTCAGTTTTAACAAGTAATGTTTTTAAAGGGTTTAATGCATTATATCCATGTGTTCTCCTCCCATGTGCACATATGCATATCCTTAAATTTATCCAACGTATCCAGATCCATTTGTAACTGTGTACTGTCCTCTACCAAGTCATTAACAAATATATGTAAGAGAATAGGGAGAACCTTGACCCAATATAAGCATGTACCATTAAAGGGCTTCTCCGCCACTAGGCATATTTTCCCCTATCCAAAGGATAGGGGATAAGACATCTGATCGCGGGTGTCCCACTGCAGGGACATCCGCGCATCACCTGGCGTTCCAAGTAAACGTTGGGTTCTGGGGGCAGTGGTTGTGACATCACGCCACGCCTACTCATGACATCATGCCACACCCCTTCATTCATGTCTCTGGGAGAGGATGTGACGGCCATTATGCCTCCTCCCACAGGCATGAATGGAGGGGGATGGTGTGATGTTACAACCACTGCTGCCGCCATTCGTCCAGAATAAATAGGGGAGAAGATGCCTAGCGGTGGAGTTCTCTTTAATGACTACCCTCTCTTTCCTATCCCTGAGCCAGTTACTTACCCATGAACATTTCCCCCAGCCCGAGCATTATTTTATCAACCTTTTACATAGCACAATATCAAGTGAATTCTAAAAAATATCATAAATTACATCTGGCGGTTTACTCCAGTCTAGTCTAAAATTACCCAATGAATACCGTAAGTTTCATTTTCATAAAGCTGGACAACACCTTTAACCATAAGAAGAAGGTTTACAGTAAAACCACACACACACCTAAACTTGATCAAAAGACACATCATAAATAATGATGTTTTAGAATTAATACTTGATTTTTATAGTTACCTCTACAAAATGAGGGGCAACTATACTCCAACACCGAATAATATGGAGCAGAGGACGAGATTTGCTGCGAACGATGCGTAACATGACATCGCCAAGGCGGAAAAGATGGAGGGCGCTTCTTTTGTCCTGAGTAGATTTAACCTCACCTGTAAAATCAGACAACCATTGCTAAATTACAGAAGACAATAGCCACGTTACATTAAGGCAAGAAAAGTATGTTAGGGAGGGTGGAGACCATGATAGTAATTGGAGGCATATACTTAGATTTCTGACACAGATTTCAATTTGCTATGCTATAGATTTGGGCAATGGTTACCTCTATCCATCGGGCTAGTCTACATGGGATTACCTGATGAGCTATCTATATGGAATTTAGGTGACGTTACTTATTTTGTTATTGCCATAAATATCTAGATCCCCATCAGGAAAAAAAATACATTAAACTCTATGAAATGAGAATCTATCAGAATTCTTGTGAAAAATCTTTTGTGTGAACAGTGCCAGAGAGCCCTTACCTGGCATTGCCAGGGAATAATCCACTGTATCAGTGACTGAATGAAAAAGCTGAGCCTGGGATGCCTTCTTCAGCTGGTATAGGAATCCACTCAGAGCCACCAGATTGAGCTTGTCTGCAGCACCTTCAAATAGTCTAAAGAGAGCGGAAAATGTATCTTAATATTCCAATATAAAAATAGGGTTGGGGTCACATTGCATTTTTGTCTTTGTTCCTACAGGTTCCCCGACAGTGCATTTAAATTTGCTGTATACAAAACCTTAAAGGGATACTCCGCCCCTAGACATCTTATTCCCTATCCAAAGGACAGGGGATAAGATGTCTGATTGTGGTGGTCCTGCCGCTGTGGATCCCCGCAATCTAGGCTGCGGCACCCCAGACAGCCTGATGACTGGCGATGTGGGGCGGAGACTCGTGATGTCACGGCCCCGCCCCGCTCGTGACATAACGACCACGCCCCCAATGCAAGTCTATGGGAGGGGGGCGTGATGTCTGTCACGCCCCCTCATATACACTTGCATTGAGGGAGCGTGGCCATGACGTCCTGAGCGGGGCATGGCCGTGACATCACGAGCCTCCGGCGCTACACCCGACACTCTAAAAGAATGCCAGATGCAGCATGGAGATCCACCTCTGGGCCCCCCCGCGATCAGACATCTTATCCCCAATTCTTTGGATAAGGGATAAGATGTCTAGGGGTGGAATACCCCTTTAAGTCAACCATACTGGTGTAGGTAAAAGGAAAATATACATGTTGCAATCTGGTTTTTATTTTATTTTATAATGTCAAGGGGGAACAGATTCTGCTGTATGGCATACAGCAGCATTCATTTTTAACATCCATTAATGTATAGGTTTTTCCTTTTCAAGTGCATAAAATGTATACGTTAAAAAAAATAAAAAACCTAGTGTGAACCCAGCCTATGAAAAATAAGATATTCCTGCTAAAAGCTATTTTGGAAGATACAAAGTAGGTTTCTTACTTGTCTGCTTGCGTGGACAGTGTACAGACAGCTTTAGCAGCATTGCTGGGGGTCATCAAGGAATTTCCACGGAAGTCAAATGCCCAGCCCTTGTTGCCCTCCTTTATGAGCTCTTGGATTGGGACCGGCTGGATGATGGGACTCTTCCCGAATGATGCCTCTAGTTCTTTAGTCTGTCCTTGGGAGAAGTCAGTTGAGAGGCCATGCGGGTCTGAGGACTGAGTGATGGTCAGCGGTAGCTGCGATGTCCCCTCACTGAAGTGCGTGTGCTCCAATGTGCTTATATATTCACACACCCTGACAGGGAGAACAGAGTCATATCTCTGAATAAACTCCTTTTGGAACATCAACATATTCATTTCTTCTAAATGGGACCACAACAGAAATTATTATCATACCAGCCCACCAGAGGGTTAAGTACATGGCAGACCCTACCTAAACACATGCAGCCAGCAATCTTGATTGTGACTTCCTATCTCCAGACCGACATTGAGTATGGCATCCATACACAGAACATGGGCATTATGAAGTCGATATCCCCCATGTTTACCCATCTGCTCCAGTTTTTGCTCTACTTTCTGCTTAACTGTAAATCAAAACATGAATGAAAAAGTGTATTAGCCTGAACAATCTCATGGTTTATACGCACTTTGGTAACAAAAACTACACCGGACATCCAAGTACGCCCACCAGGGAGTTTTATTAGCTTTCTAGGAATCTCTAGATATATGGGACATTTATCATTGGCTTTACACCACTTTAATCTTGTCTACTGTTTGGTGCACCGTACACCACTTTTTGCAGAAGAGTTGTATTTATTATTTGCACAAAATAAATTTAAAATGCTTTTTTTTAACAAATCTGCTTTTTTTGCGCAAGTGTACGACAGCTAACAGGACACGTACAAATGTGTCTGATGCCACAGCATAAAGCTTAAACCTAGCTCTGCAGCTCACTGGTGTCTATATTTCTGCAGAATTTGTCAAGTCTGTGAACCATTTTGATAAATTTTGGGAAACTGTAAAAAATTGGAATTGATAAATGTTCCTCATAGAGTTGAAATAAATAAGCACAAATTGGGTAGGTTCACACTGCGGAATCTCAGCTCGCAGAATTCTGCAAGTGGAGATTCCGTCTGGCAGTCGCCGACAAAAATACTTCGGCTGCAGGACCGCGCGGCACTGTCGGCTGTGCAGTGAGCGCGGACTTCTGCAAAAACAACGAACATGTTTCTTCTTTGCGTGGAACAATTTCAGCAGCGGTATTGTCCGCCGCTGAAATTCCTCAGTGTGAACGGGTCTCCCGGAAGACCCATTCACACAGATGGTAATGTTCACTGCGCGGAATTCCAGTGTGAACATACCCATATAGTCAGATTTTTTTAAGTCCCCGTATCACTCATCTTATGGGTTTCAACAACTGGTGAGGGTTGAACAGTTTTTGAGTGTATAGAGGTTTCTGTATAAATACTTCATATATGGAACAAATTTTAGTAACAATAAGGACATCATCACAAACCCCTGCTCCTTGTAGCCTAAGTCCCCAAGATGAATGCTCTGGGACAGAACTGGGACTATATTAAGAAATGATGGTGTGACTCGCACTATATTTACATGCTTTTAGAGAATACCTAAATATATTTGTAAAATATGTACCTTGCGATATGGTGTCATTTTGCTCTGGATTTTCTTTGTCCTCCTTCTCTTCTTGCACACAGGATGCGGCAGCCATCTGAGCTAAAGCCGATGCACAGTTAGCGGCCACTCCTGTAAGTGCATGGATGACAAGGGAAATAAAGCTCAGTATACACAGATGAATGAGGTGGATGGAAAACTAAGAACAGACGTAACCAAAATAACAAAAAAACATAGAGAAAACAATCTGGGGATGCATATTTAAGCCACAGTTAGACCATGGTCACACGGCAATAGAACCACTCAACATATTGTGATTCCACAGAAAGAATTGACCTGTCAATTCTTTGTGTGAAGGCCACAATCGGAATTTTGACAGCAGATGTTTCCGCTGCAGAAACAATGCTGCGTGCACGGTGCAGCAGAATCCTATTGAAAACAATGGTACTCTGCTGCAACAGAATTTCCTAGCTGAATTTTTCTGCCAGATAATGCTTGGAAATTCTGCCATGTGAACAAAGCCTCAGATGGCTAAAATACAGCTTGGTATAAGTTGTATACATATTACCAAAAACAGCATATGATCCTGTCACAGAGTCACTTTTCCTTTTGTATCAAAAAAAGTTTCCCTACTTTAGTATGACATGAAGATACAGTATAAACAGTATAAACTGTATAAAAATAGGCTTCACATGTGTGCATGTGTTTGAGCATTTAGATGTATGTATTTACTTTTTCCACAGCCGCAATACCCCGTCCCATTAGCAGGAGCCCTACAGAACCAGCTCTTGAGTGGAAATACCTTTTTTCCCCACAACTTTACACATAGATACATATACATTATTATTGGAATATTGATCCACTATAGGAGGGTGACAGTAATGGATTCCCTGTTTATAGTAGAATATATGACTCTTTTAGCTCCAGCTCAGAAACACAAGAGTGCTCTAATAATGTATGTATTAAATGTTTTTATGTATGTGTCCATGTATCTATATGTGTGTCTTTGGAAGTATCAAAATTTTCATGGAGATATATTTATCATATATGACATTTATTATTGTGATATTTTTATATCATTTTTATGTTATTATTTTTCAATAAGTTTATTTGGACTATTTTTCTATGGATTCATACAAGTAATGGAAATGTAATGGTGTGGCTTTCCTTATAAAAATCTCATTATGGGAAAGTGTTTAATCTTGTGACACTGAGCACCACTCCACTGTTGGAAACAAGGTAGTTTTGAGCAGGATCCATTATAGAAACCGACCGCATCATTTCTATCTTACTAGAGAGTGTCACAGAGCCTCAGTGCACAGAGCCCTGCTTGTCCTCAGTGCACAGAGCCCTGCTTGTCCTCAGTGTACAGAGCCCTGCTTGTCCTCAGTGTACAGAGCCCTGCTTGTCCTCAGTGTACAGAGCCCTGCTTGTCCTCAGTCTAAAGAGCCCTGCTTGTCCTCAGTCTAAAGAGCCCTGCTTGTCCTCAGTGTACAGAGCCCTGCTTGTCCTCAGTGTACAGAGCCCTGCTTGTCCTCAGCGTACGGAGCCCTGCTTGTCCTCAGCGTACAGAGCCCTGCTTGTCCTCAGCGTACAGAGCCCTGCTTGTCCTCAGCGTACAGAGCCCTGCTTGTCCTCAGCGTACAGCGCCCTGCTTGTCCTCACTGCACAGAGCCATGGATTAATGTGTGAATGTCATCAAAGATAAAGAAACTTCATACCTAAAGCGCAGCTGAGACGAGCAGCTTTCCTAAGACCATCCAAACTCATACAAATAGAATCTCTCTCTTTCTGATTTTGCTCCTTCACACCTTCTGCACCCAAAATAAATGACAATCCTTTGGAGCTTCCTGCCATACGTCCAGTCAGAGGAGCAGACAGGGTGTCTATTAAATTCTTCCAACATCCAATAAGAATAAACCGTGCAAAAGCAATACCTGGAACACAAAAAGCAAGGAATATATAGATCACCAGTTTAACAGTCCACCTGAAAATGGACTCCAAATGCTAAAGATGCATTACAGAAAAGGATGTTAAAGAGGACTTGTGGCCAACCCAAGAAGATTAAAAAAAGAGATGTAAGCATGTTTAAATAGCTTAGAGAGGCCTGATCACATACCTCCCTCTGGGAATCGTATGAAAAGATGGATGTGAACTTAATTTTAATAATGGAAATGAATATCAGGTGATAGGAGGGATTATACAGTCAATGTTTGAGAATGTTTTCAATTAAGGGGCATGTATGCCTAACACACACCACTTAATATAATCCCGCCCATCACCTGATTCAATCCCATTATTAATATGAAGGTCACGCCCATGTGACTGATTCCCTGAACTGTCAGACAAACTCTAAACCCGCATATCTCAAGTACAGGAGTGCATATCAAGAAACTGTAGAAAAGTGTGTGTGATCAGGACACCCTAAGCTATTTAACATCTCTTTTTTGGTGGATGACCACAGGCAGGTCTTTAAATTGCACAGTTTTTACAAATATAGCATCATGACCTTTTTTTTTTCTTTTTTTTTTCTTTTTTTTAGAATAAAAAATGTATATGTGCAGTTCACAACAAAATAAACGAGATTAACTGAGATACTCTCACACCCAGAGAGTGATAAATGGAAAATAATGCGTCAAAGTTCCTCAGTCCTCAGTTAAAGGAGATGTCCGGCGCAGACTTTTTCTATTCCGTCCTGACTGGGCTGCAAAAAAAGACAAAACAAACTTTCACTTACCTCCATATGTTCTACCGGAACTCCGCAACAGCTGATCAGTTGGCCGGACTGTTTACTTCCTACTTCCTTTAGCCTGATACGTCACACGGCACTTCAGCCTATCACCGGCAGAGGTGGTACATCGCTGCGGCCGGTGATAGGCTGAAGTTCCGTGTGACGTAACGGGCTAAAGGAAGTAGGAAGCAGACAGCCCGGCCGACCGATCAGCTGTTGCGGAGCTCCGGGAGAACATATGGAGGTAAGTGAATGTTTGTTTTGTCTTTTTTTGCAGCCCGGCACGATGGAATAGAAAAAGTCTGCGCCGGACTGATAGTTGATGTTTGGAAATAAATCAATATATAATGTATAGTTGTATTTATATTTATTAAAACTTATTGATATAACAGATCTAATAATAGATTCACAAACCGCAGGGCCCTACGGTTGTGTACAGAACCGTAGGGCCCTGTGGTTCGTGAATCTATTATTAGATCTGTTATAGCAATAAGTTTTAATAAATATAAATACAACTATACATTATATATTGATTTATTTCCAAACATCAACCATACATCAGTACTTGTGGCCGATAATAAACTGAGGAACTTTGACGCATTATTTACCTTTTATTTTACATTTTGTTTTTTTTTCTCTGTAGGTTCTTGATTTTGCCTTACAAATGGCCTTTTTTTCTGTTCACATTTTTTTCAGCTTTTTTTTTTTATTTTGGTCAGTTTTTTCAGGCATTTACAGCTCATAATGAGGTTAAACAAACAGTGTGTGAACATAGCTGTTTACATGTCTGTAATACGGATCCGAAATAAGGATATATCACAGATGAAATACCATCAGTATTCCATCTGTAATTCTGTAAAGTTAGTATTGTTGTGCTGCCTTCTAAGTATATAATAAAATATAGTATAGTATTTAGGAGTTTAACTAGAAATGTTGACCAAATATTGACCAAAATACCATGTGTGAATCCAGAAAATGGGACTTTTATTATTGACGCTTATTTCAGCAGTAAATTTTCGCCTAAATAAGCATCAATTCCAAGCGGTGCAGATCTACTGAGAAAATGTAGCAAGTAAATTCGTCACTGAATTTTCTCAGTGATGGGCCTTTACATGATGGGGACAGTCTGTTCCTCAGTAACATTAATGTATAAATCCCTAAGACACACTAATACTTTCTGTTGCCCATACCTGCCACAGTCGTTGGGTCCATATTCTTGTCAGCAGGAAGGGGAGATTGTGTTGACATGGTTTGCAGTTGTCCACCAATGGCACTGCTCCCCAAACCATCGATATCTAAAGTAAAGAAAATGCATTAATAAAACTTATGTCCTAACCCCGTTATTTACTGTGTCACATGACTATGAGGGTGTTGGCACATCACTGTGATCTGATCAAGCGTTACAGAGTATCACTAAACTTCATGTCAAAATGGGCAAAATAACTTATCACTAGAGGTAACTTGGCAAAAAAAAAAAATGCTTTTTCTTATATATTGGTTGAACATTTAAAGGGGGTTTTCTTCAAACAAAAAAAAAAAAAAAAAAGAAGAGAAGTTCGCCAAGTGATAGCTGCCCATGAATGATGGACTATGTAATGTATTGGCATGTCTAGTTTTCCAGAGGAGAAATTACTTTTACACATTAGTCCCTAATAGGACATATGCACAGAAGCTGCTCAAATAGGACACCTGATGCTTTATAATATTTGATAGCACTTTATGGTATGTCCATACTACTGTCATTGGGTAGCATTCATAGGAAGGAAGTGGCAAGTCATTTCGCAATATATCATCACGACTAGCAATGTAATTATAAAAGGTTGTCTTGTAAAAATGACATCCAGCACAGAAAGCATTGATTCAGTGAAACAGTCTAATACTCACTTATAAGCATAGTAATAAGGGGTAGACATTGTCCCTCAGGGGTCCCCCAGAATCCAGACTCTCCAAGCATGTTTCTGTCCAGGATTTGGTGATACAGTTCCTCGATCCAAGCCTGGGAGAACACTATTATCACACCGCTGGACTGAACCTGCTTTATAAATTCTTTCTGCACGATAAAACATTCAAAGTCAGTGTTATTATAGGAATCGTCTAAGTGGAAGAACACTTATTTGATTAGGATTATTGCACTAATCTAGTAATTCAGGAGCTACATGTGGCTCTTACTTCCCTTCATGCATCTCCCTAGCCCCATTTGCAGAATCCGCTTAAATAGTGGGACAGGAGCAGAGAAAAACATACTGCAAGCAACAATCTTTTCTCTGTTCAAATCGTACTAATAAACAGACACCAAAACGAAATCCAGACACCCCCCAATAAAGTAAACAGGCCCTCTACCTCTGATCTTTGTGTCACAAATGCAGTCTGTGACGGAGCTTCAACGCAGATGTGAACCTAATCTAAGGCTGAAACTGTTTGCTGAGCCTTTAAAGGGGTACTCCGGTGCTTAGACATCTTATCCCCTATCCAAAAGGATAGGGGATAAGATGCCTGATCGCGGTAGTCCCGCCGCTGGGGACCCCCGTGATCTTGCACGCGGCACCCTGTTTGTAATCAGTCCCCGGAGCGTGTTCGTTCCAGGACTGATTACCGGCGACTACAGGGCGGGCAGCATGTTACGTCACGCCCCCGCCACCGTGTGATGTCACGCTCCGCCCCTCAATGCAAGCCTACGGGAGGGGGAGTGACAGCTATCACACCCCCTTCCGTAGGCTTGCATTGAGGGGCAGAGCGTGACATCACACGGGGGCGGGGGAGTGACGTCACGCGCCACACGCCCTGTAGTCGCCGGTAATCAGACCCGGAGCGAACACGCTCCGGGGACTGATTACAAACGGGGTGCCGCGTGCAAGATCACGGGGGTCCCCAGCGGCGGGACTCCCGCGATCAGGCATCTTATCCCCTATCCTTTGGATAGGGGATAAGATGTCTAAGCACCGGAGTACCCCTTTAACCTGCACAAACCTGTAGAGAAACCACACATCCGCAATATTTACCAAAAATGATAAGGTAACATTTCACTTACTAGTGTCACAGGGGCCAAAGCGGTTTTCTTCCTGTAATAATCGCTGTTGGCAAGTTTAAGGTTCATCAGCAGAGTATAGTAGGATGCAACATATAAACTGTCTGCATTCAGAAGGGACTGGGCGCACGTTCCACCATTACTTTCAAAGCCAGGTGAATGCATCACACCTGCGAAAATGAATAATGGATTTAATAAATTTTAATAAACATTCTAGAGAATCAGGAGAGAGATATCAATAGTAAGGGGGTGCAATGGAGTAGAGGTAGAGTAAAGTTGGTGCTTTAGGCATTTAGGGGGAAAAGGAGAGTTTTTGTTCTTACCGTAAAATCTCTCTTTCTCGTAGCCTTCATTGGGAGACACCTATACTGATGGGTATATGCTTTTGCCACTAGGAGGCGCTAACACTAGGAAAAAAAGTCAGCTCCTCCCTAGCAGGATATACCTGCCCACTGGAAGTGAGGAAATCAGTTTTGTCACAAAGCAGTAGGAGAAGCCAACAAGAAATAAGTCCGAAGGACCCTAGAAAATAAACCGTATAAAAAAAAAAAACAATAACCGGAAAGGATTATCCGGACCAAAAAATTAAGAAATGGGTGGGTGCGGTGTCCCCCAATGAAGGCTATGAAAAAGAGATTTTACGGCGAGTACAAAAAAAATCTCCTTTTCTCGGTCACTCATTGGGGACACCTATACTGATGGGACGTACCAAAGTAGTCCCCTAGGGTGGGAATAACAACCACCAGAGAAAGGGAGTCAGTCCAGAGACTGAACCCACTCAACCGTAAGGCATGTGGACAAGATCAGGGGCCAGAGACAACTGAGGCCCAGAAATGAAGATGCACTAGGACACCAATGGAAGGGACCGACCATTGCAGAGACGCTGACCTATGGTCCAGATAGAGAGCCAAGAAAAGAGTGACTAGGAAGCCAGATGGACCAGAACCATCCCGGAAGGAGGAAGGAAATCAACTCCAAAAAAACAGTCTTTACTAGAAAATAATAAAATAATAGACCAGGTCTGGGGAGCTCCCAGACATGTGTCTTGCCTCCTACTGACACTAGCTAAAACTGATTACCTCACTTCCAGACTTTCAGTGGCCAGGTATGTCCTGCCAGGGAGGAGCTGACTTTTTTCCCTGGTGTCAGCGCCTCCTAGTGGCAAGAGCATATACCTATCTGTATAGGTGACCCCCAATGAAGAGCGAGCGAAAAATTTATCATTGTCTGTGTAAATCAATTTATTTTATCTTCCACTGTTTGCGTCAAGTGGGCTTCCCACAAATGTTATATAGAGGTGCTAAGTGTGGTCTGAGCTAATAATGCTAAACTACATTTAAGTTGTTGTCTTGAATGAGGCTAAATGCAGTGCGAAAAAATGTGCAATTTTATACTACCAAAAAAATTTGTATAAAACCAATTATAAATTTCCCCTTTACAGTTTAAGGAGGCAGCATTAGTGGAGTCTGTAAGGTGAAGTCCCAATAACAGCATTTACTGTCCCTAAGGGCTGTTGCACACTGAGCAATTTCATTCTGAATTTCTGCTTCCAATTGTTTTCAATGTGATTCTGCTTTACTGTTTTATAACGGAACTTCCGACGCTGATCATTATTCTGCTGAAAGTATGAACAGGTTCAGTGTTTTGGTGGAATATGCTAGCAGAAGCCCATCAATTCTGCACCACTATAAATGGCGCAGATCTGTTGAGGTATTGCCTGAGGAAATATTTCTCACAAAATGTACTCGGTGTGCAATGGCCATACTGAGTGTTCAATGGCCAATATGAAAGCTACAATGTTATTAACATCGTAGCTTCTATTTAAATCGGTCGCCACACTTAGATCTGTCCGCATCGTGCCTGATGCTTTGATAGGAAAAATAGTGATGTGCGCAGCCACTCTGAATGGAGCCTCTGATGAAGATGTGAACATAGCCTTAGAGGCTCATAGCACTGATTTCAATCACCAGACAACACATACTTCTCTGGAGGTCGATAAAGGTGAAAAAGTTCCAAAAGGGGGCATTCCCAGGCAAAAATGGAAGGGATGGTTATAACGTCCCATTAAAGGGGTACTCCACTGGCCAGCGTTCGGAAGTAAATGTTCTAAACCCGTTTTCGTGCTGCGGGGGTCGGCCACGTCCCCTCATGACATCACGGCCATGCCCCCTCAATGCAAGTCTATGGGAGGAGGCGTGACATTTACTTCAGAACGCTGGCCAGTGGAGTACCCCTTTAAATGTCCCTTAGATGTTGATAAGTATGTAGGCAGCTTCATTACCAGTGCATAATAAAGTACTGTTCAGAAGGCTGACTACTCCTATATGTACATTTTTGCATTTTTTATGAGGTAAAGAAAAGTTAAACCTATTACTTATTGGTGGTTGCTCATTGGTAAAAGGGCTGCAGTCATGTCAAGCCTGGATAGACATATACACTGTGACATATTATTTCAGAATAAATAGTTACCAGCTTGCAAACTTGAACAAAACGTTGAAGCAAAATTCTGCAAGGTGGAATCCACTTCCTCCATTCTTTGCAGTGTCAGGAGTCGTGGGATAAGGCCTTCAAGGGACTGTACAAACAGCCTTGCACTGTGCTGATCTGCCTCCTGGTTTTTTAGCAGTTTTAGGGATAAAGCAGCAGTTCTCAATGACCTATGGCCGGGACAGTCTCTGGGAGTCTGGTCTTCATCTGCCAGGGAGCAGTTATCAGAACCAATGTCAGAGACATCAGATCTACCCGAATCCTTTTCTGCTGCCATGGAATATTGATCGCATGAATCAAACTCGGTCCTAGACAGATCCTGCTCATCGACACTAAAGTTACTCTCACTGTACCGTGAACCATAAGATCTGGTCCTGCTGTCAACCGACAAGAAATTTGTTATGTCAGGATAAACAGTAACATGGCTCCTTTGAACAACATCTGGTTGGTCTACAACATCCAGCTCTGAATCTTTATTCCTATTATCTCTGAGAATTGGGGACTGTACATTATTTCCTTGACCATCCACGTTATCTTCTGGGGTAGTTTGTCCTAAATCCCCTTCTAAGGTGGTTTGTCCAGTATCTGTGGTGACGCTGATGCTTATGTCAGGACTCTTTTCTGTTCCCAGCTCCCATGGGGTATGTTCAGATGACAGAATGCGTCTTTGCCACCTGAAATCTGCCTCATTGATTTCCATGGATTCCCGGCTAGATTCTACTCCATCTCTCAGCTCCTCAAGATGTCTCAGGAGATGCTGGACCTGAGCGTCTTTAAGACCTTTCCCTTGACTCATTTCATCTAAAGCTCCAAGCAGTGCACAGACACATGAAACGGAGGCATAACAAGCTTCAATGCCTCCTTTGATACAGGCTTCAGCCATCCCATCCATGATCCTACAAAACAAACCATATAAGTGTCATACATCAGTGATCAGTGTTATTGGTAACTTCAAAGATTAGATAGCATCTTTTTATAGGTCCACATAGTCCCAGCAATTGTTGGCTGGTCACTGGGGCTTTCACCCTGGGAAATAATCAGCCTGTTGTAAAAAGGGCCTTTACTTTCCAGTATCTGGTGTAAAGCCTACAGTCCACAAGAGAAAGCACTATACATACAGTGGGCAGGAGGGGATCTGGGCATAAGTGAGTTTATCAATCTGCAGAATTTTAAAAGGAAAACAGTCAGCCTGTTCACCCACGCTAAACTCAAAACACTATGTCCAGTAGGTCCTGAGATACGTTCCCCAGAATATCCACTGCTGAGTTCATTGAAATGCATGCAGGGGGCGGTGCTTCGCCAGCTCAATTTACATATTCATTGTCTGTGACTCCACTTCACTAGGATATGCGTAACATCTGCGCTCCGGGCAGACACACTGGCCGTGAGCACTCTCGTCATTGCGAGACGTACCCGCATGCAAATCCCAGCCAGTCACTCACCTCCCTGGTCTTTCTGTTCCCACAGCCCTGACGCATGTGCCCCTGCCTCCTAGTGCACGTGCCGGAGCTTTTACATTTAAAAGGGCCAGTACTCATATAATTAAGTGTATTCACCTGTGCTCTTGTGATAAGTACTTGCTCCTCCCTTGTATCCCTGCCGGATCTTTGTTGCCTTTGTGCCCTAGAGAAAGCATACAGTATTTCTGTGTTCCTGATATCCGTGTTCCTGATCCTTGTTCCATTACCTGACCCTGCACCTGTGCCACCAGCCCTGACCTTTTGCTACCTTGACCACGTCTTGCCGGTTTCCTTTTGTGCCAAGCCACATCCCAGCAACCTGTGTGGACGAGTCGTGCCAGGGGTAGTGACCTGGGTGCCGCCTGCCGCAGCAAGACCATCCCGCTTTGCGGCGGGCTCTGGTGAAAACCAGCGGCACCTTAGACTCTGCTCCCTGGTACGGCTCACGTCATCATCCACACAGGCCCAGAGGATCCACCACCTGCCGTGACCCATTACAATATGGAGTCACAGAATATGTAAATTGAGCTGGCAAAGCCTCACCCCCTGTGCACGATTTACTGAATTCAGCAGAGGATCTTCTGGGGGACATATTTCAGGACCTACTGGACTTATAAAAGTAAGTGACCCCTCCTTGGACTCCTGTTCACCCACACTATAACCCAGTATATTGGATTTAGTGTGGGTCAACAGGCTGACAGCAGCTCTGGGTAATGATGGGCTACTATATCATGAACATTTAATTAAGGAAATAAATTGCAGAGCATATCTGTTTAGTATTACATCTATATGTATTAAACAGGTTGCCTTTTTTATGCCAACCCTTTTGGTAAGGGAATATAGATGCAACCGAGCAAGGGCCTGTCAGGCCCAAGCCCTGATTATGGAATCATAAATGTGTATTATAATTGTATTTGTGTATAATGTATAATCTAAGGCATGGGTGAGGGTTCATTCAGACTGTGTATTTCTTTATTTAGATTCCAGTTTTATTGGGGGGTCCGTCTGCCTGTGTTATACTTCTTTTGAAGTCAAAAGCCTTAGTCGCAGCAGGATATGAGATGTCTCTGGTCCCATCATAAAAACAAGTTTGAGATAAGTGACCAGGAGGAGAGATGCCCCCCACCTGGTGGGATCAGAGCGGAGGGGGGGGGGGGGATGGAGTTTAAGACTCCTAAGACTGAGATGCTGGACAAACCTTTGGTTAAAGCCTGTGGAAAAAAGCTGAAAAGCCATCAGAACAGCTGGACTCTACATTTACAAGGACTGCTATACCATTATGCTGTAAGGACACTTCACTTTTGTTTTCTGACCTTTTCTTGCTGAACTCTTTTATATATTTTAGTACCTGTATGTCATTTGTTTATTTTATACGTAGCACTGTGATACCTTTTTTCTGGTCTGGTCTCTGATCTCTAAATATAGGAGCTTATCTTTCTGAAGGAAGCTCTGGTGAAACACGTTTATCAAATGATTAATTTGGTGACTTGCTGGGACTAGTAGTGGATACCCAGAGGTCTGGTGGCTTTAACCCTTGCACCATCACACTCTCTCTAGCGTCTTGGCTGGACCGATAGGGTGTGATCGTGACAGGGCCCCTCACTTGATGCCCCTTTATACAAGCTTTAGTAGAGAACCGCTAACACACACAAGCACATGCTGTGATAGACCCAGTCTGATTATGTAATAAAGGTCCTACTATTCATACAGTGGTTAACAGTCATATATATAATACTACATTTCAGTTTTGCATTATATTTTGTTACAATGATAAATGATGCAAGCTGCATAACAAATCTATATGAAGCTGTCTATGAGAAATACTTTTTTGTTTGTGATTTGTCTTTGTTGTTTGTGATTGGTTGCTATGGGCAAATCCAGAAAGTAATAATTTTAGACAGTTTCATATGTCTCCTTATGTTCTTGTTTCTTTTCCGTTTAAAGATGGCAGTTTCTGGGAAGTAACATTCTAAACCATTTGCAAAAAATTCTAAAATTCTGTTTTCACTTTGTCATTATGAGAATATTAATTACAGACTAAAGGGGGAAAACTTGTTTTTTTGTATTATGTTAGCACTAGTCGCAACATAACAAAACGTGAAAAAAGTGAAAGGGTCCGAAAACTTTCCAAGTGCATTGTACAGAGCACTGGAACCAATGGCCCTCTAACTAAATATTCATTGAAAGTGCTGCTTTAAAAAGAAGCCACATGGCAGTTTGTCTAAATCATTCAGAAATGAATACTCTGGCAATGTGTCCTTTGATAGTTCACTATAATATAGTTAGAAGAATCAAAAGATTCAACGGTATCAACTGTATTACAACATTGTTAACATGGATTGTAAGTTTCCCAGTATCTCCTCCACACCACCTTATTTCAACAGTACTCGGTCTCTAGTTGGGATATTTGGGGATAGTTCATGGCTCCTCTTTTTTTGTAAGTATTTTTTACGTCAATAGACCAGTTCTTACTATAAGTTCTCTCCTGGGAAGTGGGGCTACATTAAAGGGGTACTCCGGTGGAAAACTTTTTTTTAAAAATCAACTGGTGCCAGATTTGTAAATTACTTCTATTAAAAAAAGTCTTAATACTTCCAGTACCTGTTAGCAGCAGTATACTACAGAGGAAATTCTTTTCTTTTTGGATTTCTTTTCTGTCTGTCCACAGTGCTCTCTGCTGACACCTCTGTCCATGTCAGGAACTGTCCAGAGGAGGAACAATTCCCCATAGCAAACCTCTCCTGCTCTGGACAGTTCCTGACATGGACAGAGGTGTCAGCAGAGAGCACTGTGGACAGACAGAAAATAAATCCAAAAAGAAAAGAACTTCCTCTGTAGTATACAGCAGCTTATAAGTACTGGAAGGATGAATATTTTTTTAATAGAACTAATTTACAAATCTGTTTAACTTTCTGGCACCAGTTGATTTAAACAAAAAAAAAGTTTTCACCAGAGTACCGCTTTAATGTAGCCCCACTTCCCAGGAGAGAACTTATAGTAAGAACTGGTCTATTGATATAAAAAATACTTACAAAAAAAGCCGGGACCTGCCGTGCATAACCCGAGAATTGCCCCGATGCTCGTGGTCATGCATAGGATGTAAATGTATGTCCTGGTGTGTTAAGTACCACCGTACCAGGACATACATTTATGTCCTGCGTCGTTAAGGGGTTAACCATCAGAACCAAAGTGACAAGTGTAATGCAAGATTAACCATCAAAGCCAAAGTGACAAGTGTAACGCAATGGTAACCATTAGAACCAAAGTGACAAGTGTAACGCAATGGTAACCATTAGAACCAAAGTGACAAGTGTAACGCAATGGTAACCATCAGAACCAAAGTGACAAGTGTAACGCAATGGTAACCATCAGAACCAAAGTGACAAGTGTAACGCAATGGTAACCATTAGAACCAAAGTGACAAGTGTAACGCAATGGTAACCATCAGAACCAAAGTGACAAGTGTAACGCAATGGTAACCATCAGAATCAAAGTGACAAGTGTAACGCAATGGTAACAATTAGAACCAAAGTGACAAGTGTAACGCAATGGTAACCATCAGAACCAAAGTGACAAGTGTAACGCAATGGTAACCATCAGAACCAAAGTGACAAGTGTAACGCAATGGTAACCATCAGAACCAAAGTGACAAGTGTAACGCAATGGTAACAATCAGAACCAAAGTGACAAGTGTAACGCAATGGTAACCATCAGAACCAAAGTGACAAGTGTAACGCAATGGTAACAATCAGAACCAAAGTGACAAGTGTAACGCAATGGTAACCATCAGAACCAAAGTGACAAGTGTAACGCAATGGTAACCATCAGAACCAAAGTGACAAGTGTAACGCAATGGTAACCATCAGAACCAAGGTGACAAGTGTAACGCAATGGTAACAATTAGAACCAAAGTGACAAGTGTAACGCAATGGTAACCATCAGAACCAAAGTGACAAGTGTAACGCAATGGTAACCATCAGAACCAAAGTGACAAGTGTAACGCAATGGTAACCATCAGAACCAAAGTGACAAGTGTAACGCAATGGTAACAATCAGAACCAAAGTGACAAGTGTAACGCAATGGTAACCATCAGAACCAAAGTGACAAGTGTAACGCAATGGTAACAATCAGAACCAAAGTGACAAGTGTAACGCAATGGTAACCATCAGAACCAAAGTGACAAGTGTAACGCAATGGTAACCATCAGAACCAAAGTGACAAGTGTAACGCAATGGTAACCATTAGAACCAAAGTGACAAGTGTAACGCAATGGTAACCATCAGAACCAAAGTGACAAGTGTAACGCAATGGTAACCATCAGAACCAAAGTGACAAGTGTAACGCAATGGTAACCATCAGAACCAAAGTGACAAGTGTAACGCAATGGTAACCATTAGAACCAAAGTGACAAGTGTAACGCAATGGTAACCATCAGAACCAAAGTGACAAGTGTAACGCAATGGTAACCATCAGAACCAAAGTGACAAGTGTAACGCAATGGTAACCATCAGAACCAAAGTGACAAGTGTAACGCAATGGTAACAATTAGAACCAAAGTGACAAGTGTAACGCAATGGTAACCATCAGAACCAAAGTGACAAGTGTAACGCAATGGTAACCATCAGAACCAAAGTGACAAGTGTAACGCAATGGTAACAATCAGAACCAAAGTGACAAGTGTAACGCAATAGTAACCATCAGAACCAAAGTGACAAGTGTAACGCAATGGTAACCATCAGAACCAAAGTGACAAGTGTAACGCAATGGTAACCATCAGAACCAAAGTGACAAGTGTAACGCAATGGTAACCATTAGAACCAAAGTGACAAGTGTAACGCAATGGTAACCATCAGAACCAAAGTGACAAGTGTAACGCAATGGTAACCATCAGAACCAAAGTGACAAGTGTAACGCAATGGTAACCATCAGAACCAAAGTGACAAGTGTAACGCAATGGTAACAATCAGAACCAAAGTGACAAGTGTAACGCAATGGTAACCATCAGAACCAAAGTGACAAGTGTAACGCAATGGTAACAATTAGAACCAAAGTGACAAGTGTAACGCAATGGTAACCATCAGAACCAAAGTGACAAGTGTAACGCAATGGTAACCATCAGAACCAAAGTGACAAGTGTAACGCAATGGTAACCATTAGAACCAAAGTGACAAGTGTAACGCAATGGTAACCATCAGAACCAAAGTGACAAGTGTAACGCAATGGTAACCATCAGAACCAAAGTGACAAGTGTAACGCAATGGTAACCATCAGAACCAAAGTGACAAGTGTAACGCAATGGTAACCATTAGAACCAAAGTGACAAGTGTAACGCAATGGTAACCATCAGAACCAAAGTGACAAGTGTAACGCAATGGTAACAATCAGAACCAAAGTGACAAGTGTAACGCAATGGTAACCATCAGAACCAAAGTGACAAGTGTAACGCAATGGTAACAATCAGAACCAAAGTGACAAGTGTAACGCAATGGTAACCATCAGAACCAAAGTGACAAGTGTAACGCAATGGTAACCATCAGAACCAAAGTGACAAGTGTAACGCAATGGTAACCATCAGAACCAAAGTGACAAGTGTAACGCAATGGTAACCATCAGAACCAAAGTGACAAGTGTAACGCAATGGTAACCATCAGAACCAAAGTGACAAGTGTAACGCAATGGTAACCATCAGAACCAAAGTGACAAGTGTAACGCAATGGTAACAATCAGAACCAAAGTGACAAGTGTAACGCAATGGTAACCATCAGAACCAAAGTGACAAGTGTAACGCAATGGTAACAATCAGAACCAAAGTGACAAGTGTAACGCAATGGTAACCATCAGAACCAAAGTGACAAGTGTAACGCAATGGTAACCATCAGAACCAAAGTGACAAGTGTAACGCAATGGTAACCATCAGAACCAAGGTGACAAGTGTAACGCAATGGTAACAATTAGAACCAAAGTGACAAGTGTAACGCAATGGTAACCATCAGAACCAAAGTGACAAGTGTAACGCAATGGTAACCATCAGAACCAAAGTGACAAGTGTAACGCAATGGTAACCATCAGAACCAAAGTGACAAGTGTAACGCAATGGTAACCATCAGAACCAAAGTGACAAGTGTAACGCAATGGTAACCATCAGAACCAAAGTGACAAGTGTAACGCAATGGTAACCATCAGAACCAAAGTGACAATTGTAACGCAATGGTAACAATCAGAACCAAAGTGACAAGTGTAACGCAATGGTAACCATCAGAACCAAAGTGACAAGTGTAACGCAATGGTAACCATCAGAACCAAAGTGACAAGTGTAACGCAATGGTAACCATCAGAACCAAAGTGACAAGTGTAACGCAATGGTAACAATCAGAACCAAAGTGACAAGTGTAACGCAATGGTAACCATCAGAACCAAAGTGACAAGTGTAACGCAATGGTAACCATCAGAACCAAAGTGACAAGTGTAACGCAATGGTAACCATCAGAACTAAAGTGACAAGTGTAACGCAATGGTAACCATCAGAACTAAAGTGACAAGTGTAACGCAATGGTAACCATCAGAACCAAAGTGACAAGTGTAACGCAATGGTAACCATCAGAACTAAAGTGATAAGTGTAACGCAATGGTAACCATCAGAACTAAAGTGACAAGTGTAACGCAATGGTAACCATCAGAACTAAAGTGACAAGTGTAACGCAATGGTAACCATCAGAACCAAAGTGACAAGTGTAACGCAATGGTAACTATCAGAACCAAAGTGACAAGTGTAACGCAATGGTAACAATCAGAACCAAAGTGACAAGTGTAACGAAATGGTAACAATCAGAACCAAAGTGACAAGTGTAACGCAATGGTAACCATCAGAACCAAAGTGACAAGTGTACTACTCCAATTTCACAGCTAGTAAAAATATAAGCAAATGAAGGATTTAACAATTACTCACAGCTTTAGCAGGTCCAGATGTGACTTCCTCTTTGATATGGACCTTTTCCTGGTTTCTGTTTCAGAAGTGCATGGCCCAGCAAGATCAAAAAGTCTCTGTGGACTGCTAAGTATCTAGAGGACAAGAGGAAAAGGAACTTAACTATGTAACATGTCCTGTGAGGAGAACTCCAATGGTCTATCGCTGTGTATGTCAGGTGCAGTACTGAGGTGAAAATTTCCACTGCTGCCCTGCCTGAAATCCTCTCAAAGCCAGGTCAACAATGTAACAGGAGAATGCCACGAACACAGGGACTTGTGTAAAACACTGCTGCTGACATTCAATGTACATTTTCCAAAATCTATATACCGTATATATAAAACTCAACGTGTATGTATGTGTGTATGTTCCACAAAAACTTCCAAACGGCTAAAGATATTAACATGAAACTTGGCACACATGTTACTTATATGTCAACAACAAACATAGGATAGGTGATTTAACCCTTACTCACCCCCATTTGCCAGGGGCAGGGCTTATGTTTAAAGTCCCATACAAGTCTATGGGAAATATATGTTACTGCATAACTTCCAAACGGCTGGAGATATTTCGATAATACTTGGTCACATGTTACTTATATGTCCACTTAAAATATAGGACAGTTAATTTAACCCTTAAATACCCCCATTTGTGAGGGTCGAGGTTTTTGTTTAAAGTCCCATGCAAATTAATGGGAAATGTATGTTCCCACATAACTTCCGTACAGCTGGAGATATTTCAATACCTGGTAAACATATTACGGGCCGGGATAGGAGGACGGGATGGGAGGTTGGGATAGGAGGTCGAGATAGGAGGTCGGGATAGGAGGACGGGATAGGAGGTCAAGATAGCAGGTAGGAATAGGAGGATGGGATAGGAGGACGGGATATGAGGATGGGATAAGAGGTGTGGATAGGAGGTCGGGAAAGGAGGTCGAGATATGAGGACAGGAAAGGAGGACAGGAAAGGAGGTCGGGAAAGGAGGTCGGGATAGGAGGTCGGGATAGGAGGCCGGGATAGGAGGCCGGGAAAGGAGGCCGGGAAAGGAGGACGGGAAAGGAGGTCGGGAAAGGAGGTCGGGATAGGAGGTCGGGATAGGAGGTCGGGATAGGAGGTCGGGATAGGAGGTCGGGATAGGAGGTCGGGATAGGAGGTCGAGGTATGAGGATGGGAAAGGAGGTCGGGATAGAAGGACGGGATAGGAGGGGATAGGAGGTCGAGATATGAGGACAGGAAAGGAGGTCGGGATAGGAGGTCGGGATAGGAGGACGGGATAGGAGGACGGGAAAGGAGGACGGGAAAGGAGGATGGGAAAGGATGAGGGGATAGGAGGTCGAGATAGGAGGTCGAGATAGGAGGACAGGAAAGGAGGACAGGAAAGGAGGACAGGAAAGGAGGACAGGAAAGGAGGACAGGAAAGGAGGACAGGAAAGGAGGACAGGAAAGGAGGACAGGAAAGGAGGACAGGAAAGGAGGACAGGAAAGGAGGACAGGAAAGGAGGACAGGAAAGGAGGACAGGAAAGGAGGACAGGAAAGGAGGACAGGAAAGGAGGACAGGAAAGGAGGTCGGGATAGGAGCTCGAGATATGAGGACCGGAAAGGAGGATGGGAAAGGAGGTTGGGATAGGAGGTGGAGATAGGAGGACTAGATAAGAGGACGGGATAGGAGGTCGGGATAGGAGGTCGGGATAGGAGGTCGGGATAGGAGGTCGGGATAGGAGGTCGGGATAGGAGGTCGGGATAGGAGGACGGGATAGGAGGACGGGATAGGAGGACGGGATAGGAGGACGGGATAGGAGGACGGGATAGGAGAACGGGATAGGAGGACGGGATAGGAGGACGGGATAGGAGGACGGGATAGGAGGACGGGATATGACAAGAATATATGAGGACTGGATATGAAGTCAAAAGCTTCCTCCTTTGTTTATTTTCCTCCCCAACAGGGATTAGGAAGGAAAAACCGGCAAACCCGGGGACTCAGCTAGTACAAAATGAAAAAGATAGTAAACGACAATGCATAATAGTAGTAAAAGTAAATACAATTTTAAAGTGGTTTTCCAGGACTTTTTTTTATTGAAGGCCTATCCTCATGATATGCTATCAATATGTAATGGGTGGGGTACCGGCACCCGGCAACGCACCGGTTAGCTGTTTCCTACAACCACAGCAAAATACAGTGAACAGATCTGAAAGCAGACAGCTCCATAACTAGTTAAGTGGCCCCTGCTGCACAGTTTTTATTCACCTCAATGGGCGCTGGGCTGAAGTAACCCAGTAGGGCCACTAACCAATCTGTGGAGCTGCTCTGTATTCTGCATATACAGGTACAAAGCTTTAGTAAAGAGCTGATCAGAGGAGGTGCCTGGCATCTGCACCCAACCCATCACATACTGATGGTCTACTCTGAAGATAAAACATACTGCTACGATTCTGTCAATGTACAGGAGCTTTTCTGTGCAAATATCCATGTCACACAGTGACTTTTCATTTTGTGTATTATAGATTTTGTACATTGAGCTTTCAATGACTAGTTCGTTTCTATTAAAGGGGTACTCCGGTGGAAAACTTTTTTTTTTTTTTAAATCAACTAATGCCAGAAAGTTAAACAGATTTGTAAATCACTTCTATTTAAAAATCTTAACTCTCCCAGTACTTATCAGCTGCTATATAATACAGAGGAAATTCTTTTCTTATTGAATTTCTTTTCTCTGTCCAGAGTGCTCTCTGCAGACACCACTGTCCATGTCAGGAACTGTCCAGAGCAGAAGAGGTTTGCTATGGGGATTTGTTCCTGCTCTGGACAATTCCTGACATGGACAGAGGTGTCAACAGAGAGCACTGTGGTCAGACAGAAAAGAAATCCAATAAGAAAAGAACTTCCTCTGTAGTATGCAGCAGCTGATAGGTACTGGAAGGGTTAAGATTTTTAAATAGAAGTAATTTACAAATCTCCAAAGACCATAAAAAGGGGAGAGAGCACACCGTGCAGCTAAACGTGCAGTTATACGATACCACTGGTGTACACTGGCAGCCTCCGGACCCGATAAATTACACAGCAGCACCTGCGGGGTGCACACACTAGATAAAGTATCCAATAATACAATGAAAAAGAGGTAGCGTGGAGGCCGGAAGAAGGACGTTCCTACGTCCGAAACAGCCGGCGTAGCCTCTGAGCGCCCCTTACCGTCTTTGTCTATGTCGCGGTGATCCCGGACCTTGGGCCTGCAGCTGTTTACCCGCGGTGAGTGCACGCTACCTCTTTTTCATTGTATAATTTACAAATCTGTTTAACATTCTGGCACCAGTTGATTAAAAAAAAAAATGCTTTCCACCGGAGTACCCCTTTAAGTTCAGATTTACTGTGTAGGAATAAGCAGCTTTATCCTAAAGTCTGCACTGTTCTTATACCTGATGCTGCCCAACACTAGTTTCACCCAAACCATCACTAAAAGCCATAATGTAAAACATGTGTACTGGACAATAAATAAAGCCAATACATTTTATCATCTAAATTCTCAGACAAGGGAGACAAAGGTTTCCATCAGGCACTGCGTGCTGCTATAGCGGACTCAGTGTGAGGTGCGGCTTCAACGTGTGGCACAGACCTGGCCGAAAGAAGCGTCGGCTGACGCAAAACTAGTTGCCACCTGTTATGTGCCCCTGCATCTGAGAGCGGCTGCTCTCACTCCCCGCTCTATGGTTTTACATCATCCTGTAATATCTGCCCCAGCACTTATGGAATAAAACATCTTATCAAATCGGGACCTCAAACGTGGTGAGTGCGATTAATTTCTCTACTTCAAGAATTTGACATTTTATCATCTACTTCTTATGAAGAGTTAGTTCTAGAGATGAGCGAACTTACAGTAAATTCGATTCGTCACAAACTTCTCGGCTCGGCAGTTGATTACTTATCCTGCGTAAATTAGTTCAGCCTTCAGGTGCTCCGGTGGGCTGGAAAAGGTGGATACATTCCTAGGAAAGAGTCTCCTAGGACTGTATCCACCTTTTTCAGCCCATCGGAGCACCTGAAAGCTGAACTAATTTATGCAGGAAAAGTCATCAACTGCCGAGCCGAGAAGTTCGTGACGAATCAAATTTACTGTACGTTCGCTCATCTCTAGTTAGTTCCTGTTGTAAGGTAATGCCGCCCTCAGACAGCATAACAGCTTTTTCAGAAAACGGTTACTGCAGTTTTTGAGCCAAACCAGAAGCGGATACAGCAGTCCTACCTTTATATTTTCCATTCCTTTTGAATACACTTTAATCTTTGGCTATAAAAAAACTTGCAGTGGCAGCTATCCAAAAAAAACTGCCAAGTGGAAACCAGCCTTAAAGGGGTACTCCACCCCTAGACATCTTATACCCTATCCAAAGGGGGTCTCTGCTGCGGCACCCCAGACATCTGGTGCATGGAGCAAGCTCAGTGCCGGATGACTGGCGATGCCGCGCGGGGGCTCGAAATGTCATGGTCAAGCCCTGTTTCTGGCATCATGGCCACCCCCCTCAATGCAAGTCTATGGGAGGGGGCGTGGCGGGCGTCACACCCCCTCCTATAGACTTGCATTGAGGGGGCGTGGCCGTGACGTCACGAGCCTCCGGAACTGCACCCGACGCTCTAAACAAACGCCGGGTGCAGCAGGGAGATCGCGGGGGTACCCAACGACAGGAGCGCCGTGAACAAACATCTTATCCCCTATCCTTTGGATAGGGGATAAGATGTCTATGGGCGGAGTACCCCTTTAAACAAGCAAGACTCTGTATACGTCTATATACTTTCAGCCATGTAGTGAAAAATTCATAGCATGACCAATACACAACTTTGAGTGTTTTGTAAGGAATTGCTGAAGTTCTATAATTACAGACTATCTAGTGTAACCTTCAGTGACACATTCTTTTATATTCCTTATCTCGTAGAAGACAAAGCCAGTGTTTAGCCGATGAATAAATCAGGCAGATTACTGGGATTTCTCCTCTATAAACATTCATTACCAATCCTAGTTGGAGAACTCCATATGTGTAAATACAGACATGTTAAGAATAAAAAGGAAATCGTTACTTGCTTAACCAAGGAGCAGTAAATTTTACGGGCATTGGCCATTACCTCCTTCATGATTTTGATAGCTTCCACGCGATTCTGTGGTGGGGCATACAGTAGAATACGGTGGTACAGCGATTGCAGAACAGGTCTCATAGATTCAACAGAGCCCATAAGACGAACTAACTCTGCTGCAATGTAATAAATGGTTCTGGCAACTGGTCCACTCAGAGCTGGTGCTGTAGAAGAACATGCCGATCCCCGTCCCTGGTCCGCGACTCCAGTGGACTGACATTCTGAATCAACAACAGTGTTATTATGGGCAGAGGTTATTGTTTTGTCATGGACTGGATTTCCAAGGATCACTACAAGTGCTGGACAGAGATGCTTCCTAGAAAACAAAAAATACATATCTTTAATGGCAAAGAAAGGATAGTGATAAGACTACAAAGAACAACAAAGAATCTTTATTCTAGCATCGTCTAGGCCAAACACTGGAAAGAGGTCTATTGGAGTCAGTATGGGGCTGCACAAAAAATAACTATTAAACAATCTCACTATTTTTATTTTATTTTTTTAAATAAAGGAACCCTTTCAATTACTGTGTACCAACAGCCTTACCTCCCAAAAGTTCAGATTTATCGGCAGATCAAAATGCATCAGCATTGTTCTACTTCTGGATGCCAAATGTGTGGATTTTTATTGAGTAACTACTACAAGGATACGTTTTGTGGATTTTTAAACACATACCGTATTTTTCGCCGTATAAGACGCACTTTTTCTTCCCCAGAAAGTGGTGCGTCTTATACGGCAAATACACATTTAAACCAGCGGTCCCTGCGGCCATCAACGGCCGGGACCCGCGGCTAATACAGGACATCACCGATTGCAGTGATGCCCTGTTTTAACCTTTCAGACGCAGCGATCAAAGCTGACCGCCGTGTCTGAAGCGAAATTGACACTAACCTGGCTGCTCAGTAGGGCTGTTCGGGACCGCCGCGGTGAAATCGCGGTGTCCCGAACAGCTTACAGGACACCGGGAGGGACCTTACCTGCCTCCTCGGTGTCTGCTCCGTGCTGGGATCCCCTGCATGGCCGGCGCTGTCCTTTGTCGTCATCGATCACGCCGTCCCGTCATCCAATAGGAGCGGCGTGCGTAGCGGCGTGATGGCGTCGACGGAGAGCAAGGATACCGGGCAGCAGAGACGTTCCGGAGCGACGGGGAAACCCCGGGGACAGTGATGGAGGGCGACATCCAGGGTACGGGTGACGAGCGGTGACGGGTTCGGAGCGGCGGGGACACGTGGGTACTACCTCCTATACCAGTGGTCTTCAACCTGCGGACCTCTAGATGTTGCAAAACTACAACTCCCAGCATGCCCGGACAGCCAAAGGCTGTCCGGGCATGCTGGGAGTTGTAGTTTTGCAACATCTGAAGGTCCACAGGTTGAAGATCACTGTCCTATACTTTACATTGTATTTGGTTCAGAATCTTTATTTTCTAGATTTTTATGCTTTAAAATTGGGTGCGTCTTATATGCCGGAGCGTCTTATATGACGAAAAATACGGTACTTACCATATTAAGTCCATAAAGCCTTTGTGTTTGTGCATTGTGGGAGATGAGCTGTTCAGCATTGAGAGTATACATTCCAAATATAGGAGCTGTAATGGGTGATTCTCACTGTAAAGAATAAATAAGATGTAAATGTATGGGACAGTAACTGCATGTTCTAAATTGATGCACAAATGTGCAGAACTTTGATATTCCGGCACAGACATGTCCCTTGAACCAAACTCCACTCTCTAAAGTGTTTTCCAGGACTTTTTGATTCATGGCCTATTAACAGGGGGGGGGGGGGAGGTAGAGGAAAGCTTTGTACTAAAATAAGAGGAGTTCACAAATACTACATACGTATAAGACCTAATGAATCCAGGTCTATTTCCAGTGAGATTTCCCATTACTGTGGCAGTGGAGCTATCCAATTAATGCCGGCGAACGTATGCCAAAATAAAACTCTTTTGGAATTGTTTTGGCTTTTAAAGGGACTCTGTCAGTAGATTAATGCTGCCCAAAACAAGGGACAATGTCGAATCCCGATAAAGTTCAAGAGTTTTGATCTAAGCTGTGGTATGGAGTTTGTGTCCAGAAGCTGGTCGGACAGGTTACGTGTAAACTGATTGTATATTTTAACCCCTTAAAGGGGTACTCCGCCCCTGGCATCTTATAAGATGTTAGATCGCCGCGGTCACGCTGCTGGGGACCCCGGGGATCGCCGTTGCGGCACTGCGCTATCATTACTGCACAGAGAGAGAGAGCTCTGTGCGTAATGACGGGCGATACAGGGGCTGGAGCAGCGTGACGTCATGGCTCCGCCCCTCATGACATCATGGTCCGTCCCCTTAATGCAAGTCTGTGGCAGGGGGCGTGACGACTGCCACGCCCCCTTCCCATAGACTTGTATTGACGGGGGCGGGCCGCGACGTCATGAGTGGCGGAGCCGTGACGTAACAATGCTCCGGCCCCTGTATTGCCCGTCATTACGTGCAGCGCGATCTCACTCTGCGCAGTAATGATAGTGTGGTGCCGCAGCAGCGATCCCCGGGTCCCTAGCAGCGGGACCCCGGCGATCTGACATCTTATCCCCTATCCTTTGGATAGGGGATAAGATGTCTAGGGGCGGAGTACCCCTTTAAAGATGCAGGGTTTTTCAGTTTTTGCCTTTTCATTTATTCCTCATCACCTTCTAAAAATCATAACACATTTTGCACATACAGACTCATATGAGGATATTTTTTTTGCGCCACCAATTGTACTTTTTAATGACTTCAATCATTTCACCACAAAACCAGAAAAAAATTATTTGTGGGGCAAAATTAAAAAAGAAAATGGAATTTTATAAATTTTGGGGGCTTCTGATTCTATGCAGTACACTTTTCGGTAAAAATGACACCATATCTTTAGGATACCTAATTCATATAGGTTTTATTTTATTTTACTACTTATATTTTTTTTTTAACTACGTGCACCAAAATTAGTATGTGTAAAATTTTCATTTTCTGACCCCTATAACTTTTTTACTTTTCCTTTTTTACTTTACCTACACTTATGTCAAACATACATCACAGACATGATATAAAATAAGCCTTAAAGGGGTACTCCGGTGCTTAGACATCTTATCCCCTATCCAAAGGATAGGGGATAAGATGCCTGATTGTGGGGGTGCCGCGGGGTGCCGCGTGCAAGATCACCGGGGTCCCCAGCGGCGGGACTCCTATGATCATGCATCTTATCCCCTATCCTTTGGATAGGGGATAAGATGTCTAAGCACCGGAGTACCCCTTTAAATCATTCTATCATTAATGACAGTACTGGATGTGTGTGAAAAACATATGTTATATTAATTGCCCCAAGGAAACTAGACTATATAGGACAGATCACAGTACCAAATTTACTCACATACTCACTTAATAACCGCTTGCAACTTGTCACACAGGACGGAAAGGACAGATACGACATCATCACAGAGAGACTCAACGGATGGTCCAGATTCTAGGTTATAGGTGAAAGCATCAATAAATGACAAGAATGTAATAATATACACTTTACTATTCATTGTCTATACTGCTCTGTGCAGCATCAGGTTGTCAATGAAATACAGGAAAATCTTTATGTGTATGGTGGAAATGTATTGAAGACTGGCATTGTTTCGAGGTGCTGACCTCTTAAAGGGAGTAGGTCACTTAGATAACCAGTACATCGTTACATATGTGAGCATTGTGACTAACATCACCTTTATTACACTTGCTTTTGCTGAAATTCTCATAAAAATGCTTTTTATTGCTGCTCTAAAGGTGTGTAGCCAAGGTACTAAGGTGCTCTATGCTGTATCATCTACATCGCTCTCTCCCTCTTTGATTGACAGACAGGGCTCTTTGAGGTCTAGTGCACTCAACGTGACGTGGAGAGGCAGTGAAGCTACCGCTGAAGCCGACAAGCTCGCCACAATGTGAAGGATTTCAGCAGGACTCGTCTTGTCTGTCGATCAAAGAGGGAAAGGACGGTGTAGGAAAGTGAGGAGAGGCATTATAGCACGTGGCACTTCATTATCTTAGCCACGCCTCTTTGACATTTCAGGGCAGTAATAAATAGCAATTTTTAAAGAACTGCAGCAACAGAAAATGAAATAAAATTTGTCACATTGCTTCCATAGCTATGTAACCATGTCAGCAGTTTGGTACAGGTTTTTTGGGCTCATAGAGTACAGTACACTGCAATACTCTTATTACAGAGTCAGCAGCCTTTACCTGCAAGGTATGGAGTGGGCCAATCTAAGCATTAATATTTATGGAGACATAAGAGGTAATAGCAATCATTCTGTCACACTGTTGGCCCCATTTGATCCCAGCTATGTCATCTGTATAGCCAGCGTTAAGGTGATTTTCCACAGAAGACCAGTATGATTTATGCAGTTTATCATTGAAAGCAATTTTTTGTTGTGGCAATATATTGTATCCTACCATAACCATCCCTAGAAATTATAGGTACATTGGTGGATAAATATATAGGTATAACTCAGTACACTATCACTGATATACTAGGTAACATTCACAAACCTTGGCTTCGGAATTCCAAAAGAGCTTCATGGATTTCTCTATTCTGTGAAAGTTAACAATGATATTTTAGAAGTCCTGTAGAAATTCATTCATTACAATAAAATAAGACACAGAAGACATTACAGGCACAATCTCCTGTGGATACAGATACAAAAACCGAAAATCTCACCCAATAAATAACAATAACATTATAAAGAATACATTTATAGTATTGAAAATTGATGTCAATAATCCTGGCAGCAGAGTTGGATTGAGATAATCATTTCTCTTAATCCAACTCTTTGTATTGAAACAAAGAATATCCATACTAACAGGCGTATGGGCAAGGTGTCTGCTAGATCACAAAGAGCCAAAGGCCTGGAAACCTTTTCTTTTCCGAAAATGTGTGGGTGTGAATAGTTAACATACAGTGGTAGCAGAAGGCATTTGTGTGCGCTAAAGTCATTAGAAATAACAAATACTTCTCTTACACAGGAGAGCTTTGCAAGATATTAATAATAAATAGTATGTTTTTTTTTTTTCATTTCTTCCTTAAAGGTTTTTTTTGGGCTGATCTTTTTTATGACTTACTTTTTGGATAGGTTATTAATGTCAGATTGGTGGGGGTCTAACACCAGGCCCCCTGCCAATCAGTTGCAGCACCTGTATATGCAGAAAACAGCAGACAGCGCCATACATTGTGCAGTGCCACTCGGGTCTCATTCATTTCAATGGGATTAAGTTGCATTAACCTATCTTGGCTTCTTAAAGGGGTACTCCACTGGCCAGCATTCTGAACATTTAGTTCCGATTGCTGTGTGCGCGCTGCAGGGGTCGGCCCCGACCCCTCGTGATGTCATGCCATGCCCCCTCAATGCAAGTCTATGGGAGGGGGCTGCTAACTCCAAACTCCTTACAATTATATTATGTAAGGAGACAGCGTGCATACAAACAAATCCCTATGCTATGAACAACACAGTACAACTAATCTATAGAAACACAAAAAAGCAAGTGGCCATACACCTCAGGGGATGTCAGTCTAATCTGTATGGTCACATAGAAGGGAAGGTTGGGTGGGCATATCGGTGCTCCGAGAAACACAGACACGTCTCTAGTGCACCAAAGAGCTAATTTGCATATTGAATAAAATGCTTTTAGCCGACCAACGTGGCAGCACGTTAAAATCCTAAAGAAAGCATTCATTACACAATGACATCCTCTATTCAGCAAAGCTGGTGGTCGACTCCTTTTAAGAAGTTCTCATTTAGTATAATAAAAATAGATAAATAAATAATTAGATAAGTAAATAAATAGATGGATTAGTAGATTTCTTTTTTCCTATAATGTTTCTACAAAAAATGTGATTGTGATGTACTGTGTGCTGCTCTAGGAAGTGCAGTATAATGAAGCGCGCGCGAGATCTCTGCCACTGTTTAAAGCACAGATTTCGCCTATGGAAAATACAAGACATAAAACAACCTGACTTCTCACCGGGCTGTCCTGCTTTTGGCGCAATTGTAATGTCAAGTCACTTAACATCTGGCTGAGTGTGGCCCGTACAGCCGTGTTTATGCTCCGTTGATGACAGCTTGAAACATAGGTTTCAATGCAGATCTGAATGGGAAAGGGAAAAAATATTATTGTGATAATCCATTTACAAAGGTATGATTGAATGCAGGATCCCCATTTCACCCCTATAACTAATGGCAGAGATGCGAGTCCGTCTACTAGTAGCCGCTAAATTGGTACCAAAATTTCTTATGATCATTACTTCACAACATTTGTAACAAAGTATAGGAAGAGACAATGAATTATGAATAAGTGTACTTTAATTAATATCTTAGAATCAATAGATCTGCTTATCCGCCATAACTTACCTCAGCAATCTTCAGTACTGAGCTACCATTCAGCTCAAAAGTAGATGTATACGTGATGCAGAGTAAAACCTACAAACAATATAGATAGATTATTCAGCATTCATTAGGATTTATTACACATCTGATAACAGATAAACAAGAAGATCTCCGCCATTACAGCTCCTGTAGACAAAGTCATTCATTTTTGCAGATTTGGGAAAGATATATCTACATGGTTATATAGACTTTGCTTCCATTATATTGCTGCATTGCATGGCAGACTGCCTATGTACGAGTACAGGGAAAACAGGCAACAGACTTTTATAATGGCGATTTTTGATTCCAGGTGAAAATGTTCTGATAATGTGACATATTGCAGTCAGAATAACCATATATATATATATATACACACAGTGGTCCCTCAACATACGATGGTAATTCATTCCACACGACCCATCGTTTGTCGAATCCATGGTATGTTGAGGGATTCGTGCAATGTAAAAAGTGCATTTAAATCTCACCTGTCCCTGCCGCTCCGAACCGCGTCCTCGCCGCTCCCGATGCTGTCCCAGGGGCTCCCGATGCTGTCCCGCTGCTCCGGCGTCTTCTTCGGGATCCTCTGGCTTCTTCCGCATCTTCTCCGGCGTCCGGGCCTCGCTTTCTGGTGACGTTATTACGTTGGTGCGCCGGGACGGCATGCGCAGTGACGTAATAAAGCGAGGCCTGGATCCCGGAGAAGATGCAGAAGACGCCGGAGGATCGCGAAGTGGACCCGGAGCAGCTTAAGCATTTTGCGCTGTCGGATAGCAGTGAATGCAATGGCCCCAACATATAAAAGCATCGTATGTCGATGCTGACAACGACATGCGATGGCCTCTGAGAGGCCATATAATGTCGATTTGATCATATGTCGGGGCCATCGCATGTCGGGGGGGGGGGTTACTATATATATATATATATATATATATATATATATATATATATATATATAAAATCAACTGGCTTCAGAAAGTTAAACAGATTTGTAAATTATTTCTATTAAAAAATCTTAATCCTTTCAGTACTTATGAGCTGCTGAAGTTGAGTTGTTGTTTTCTGTCTAAGTGCTCCCTGATGACACCTGTCTCGGGAACTGTCCAGAGAAGAAGCAAATCCCCATAGCAATCCTATTCTGCTCTGTGCAGTTCCCGAGACAGACAGAGATGTCAGCAGAGAGCACTGTTGTCAGACAGAAAAGAACAACTCAACTTCAGCAGCTGATAATTATTAGAAGGATTAAGATTTTTTAATAGAAGTAATTTACAAATCCGTTTAACTTTCTGGAGCCAGTTGATATATAAAAAAAATTTTTTTTCCTGGAATACCCCTTTAAGGGAAAACAAAAGCAGTTTTAACCACTTCTGTCTTCTGTAGATTTACATATATAGTTATTCCACTAGCTATTGAATGTGTAAAGTTATTCTATACATCCTTTATTTAATTTTAAAGGGGTACTCCACTGCCCCAGGGTTCGGAACATTTTGTTCTGAACGCTGGGTGCAGGCTGCAGGGGTCATGCCATCACAGCCACGCCCTTATGATGTCACGTCACACCCCTCAATGCAAGTCTATGAGAGGGGGCAGTGGAGTACCCCTTTAACTAAAAGCTTCCCTTATCTGCTGTTTTGTGATGGTATACTACTGCCAGATTTATACTTTCATACCTTTGTAAGTCAGTAAAAGTCAATGGACCCTTTTATTTATGTTCCATCTGATCACTAAGGGCAGAGTGGCAGTAAATCAGTAAGGAAAGGTTGCCATGGTGTGTGGTGGCGTAGCAGACGTGAGAGACTTTATCACTGCTGAAGGCTGATAAGTGAGATTCATAGCAGATGTTATGGCCAGGAGGGAACTAACCTTTAAGGGTAGGTTCACACGTATCTGCTGCATATTTTCTGCAGCTGATTTTGCTACCTATTGAAAGTAATGGGTAGCAAAATCAGCTGCACAAAATATGCAGCAAAAATATACAGGGGATCCTGTACGTGTGAACATACCCTGATGGTAGATATTTAGTAAGGATCTACTCAGAAGATTAAGGGTGAATTTGCACGTACCGTAGTCTGCGCAAATTTTATACGTTGGATTTGAAGCTGCAGATTTTAGTGTAAACTCAATGACTGTGCATCGAATATCCGCAGGATACTGTGTGAGTTCACCCTAAAAGAGGATGAGCGTGATCTCCTAGAGCTAATGCTAAGACCCATCTTTCTACAGGCCAGTGGATTGTAGACTGTTTCAATAACATGTTCATCAAGGGTCTTTGCATCATATAGAATTTTCAGATCTTCAGAACTTGGACCACAAGGGGACCTAACACACAGGCTTGATTTACATAACACAATGCTATGTGACTACTGTATATGACTAATGCTATATGACTATGGGTCTTATTAAACTCATTTAGGATCTAACCTCAAAAAAGCAAATAAGGCCAAATTAGGACCTCTTAGGTCAACTGAGTGTTTACAATCCACTATGCAGGAAGACTAGAGTGCTGCCAATACACAGGATTGAACTACCCACTTACTGGGTGAACCACCAGCTGAAAAGATTTGGGGAACACTTGCATGTGTTCCCAGACGATTCAGACTTGGGCTTTGATAAAGTCTTGGTCACTGTGACAGAAAGCCTACTAGAGTTTGCTAGTCCTGAGAAAGTCATCTAAAGGAGTTAGGAAAAATCATGACTTCTTTGATCCACATGGTATAAAGGCTATTACTGTGGCCTGGTCTTGCCTTATCAATAGGCACATGCTTGAAGTTCTTTGATTTAGAGGTTATTTTCCCTGATCTATTAGACCCAGAACTCAGAGGGTCAATGAGGGTTGAAATGAAGGCTCTCAGAGGAGACGGCTCTCAAGTGGTCAATTTTGAGTTCTGCTCGTCAAGAAAGCCCTGACGGACGCAAGGAAAGAGAACATTTAAACTAATATTAATCTGTTTTCTCTTAGCCCCAGCACAAGCTTCTGCCTTGGTGAGGTTACTTTATAATAAACACAAGGTGTCGGGGGCTAGACGTCCTGTCATAGGGTGGGGGCACTGGTAAATTAACAATTCCATCTGTCCTACCAGTAGGCATTGACAAGGAAAGTTATGTTTCATGGTTTCTTGTGTGGCCATTATCCTGCCTAAGGATCTTTTCTGATTTAGTATAAAAAGCAATGGTCTTTTAACCTTAAAGACCCGTTTTTTTTATTTTTTTTTTTCGTTTTTGCACTTTCGTTTTTTCCTCCTTACTTTATAAAAATCATAACTCTTTCAATTTTGCACCTAAAAATTCATATGATGGCTTATTTTTTGCACCACCAATTCTACTTTGCAGTGACGTCAGTCATTTTACCCAAAAATCTACGGCAAAACAGAAAAAAAAAAATCATTGTGCGACAAAATTGAAGAAAAAACACAATGTTGTCAATTTTGGGGGCTTCCGTTTCTACACAGTACATTTTTTGGTAAAAATGACACCTTCTCTTTATTCTGTAGGTCCATACGATTAAAATGATCCCCTAGATTTGATTTTGTCTTATTTCTGAAAAAAAATCATAACTACATGCAGGAAAATTTATATGTTTAAAATTGTCATCTTCTGACCCCTATAACTTTTTTATTTTTCCGCGTATGGGGCGGTATGAGGGCTCATTTTTTGCACCGTGATCTGATGGTTTTTAGCGGTACCATTTTTTGTATTGATCAGATTTATTCATTTTTTCATGATATAAAAAGTGACCAAAAATAGACTGTTTTGAACTTTGGAATTTTTTTGCGCGTACGCCATTGACCGTGCAGTTAAATTAATGATATATTTTTTATAACTCGGACAATTTTATTTTTATTTACGCAGTTTTTTTTTTAAATGGGAAAAGAGGGGTGAGTCAAACTTTTATTAGGGAATGATCTTTAAATGATCTTTATTCACTTTTTTTTGCAGTGTTATAGCTCCCATAGGGGGCTATAACACTGCACACACTGATCTTTTACATTGATCACTGGTTTCTCATAGGAAACCAGTGATCGATGATTCTGCCGCTTGACTGCTCATGCCTGGATCTGCACTGAGCAGTCATTCGGCGATTGGACACCAGGAGGCAAGGTAAGAGACCCTCCTCATGTCCTACAGCTGTTCGGGATGCTGCTATTTCACCTCGGCGATCCTGAACGGCCCCCTGAGCTAACCGGCATTAGTTTAGTTTCACTTTAGACGCGGCGATCAACTTTGAAAGCCGCATCTAAAGGGTTAATAGCGTGTGGCACCGCAATCAGTGCCGCATGTTATTAGCCACGGGTCCCGGCCATTGCTAGGTGCCGGGCTAGACCCGCTATGACGCACGCAGTAGCCCCGTGTTATAGAACGGGAGCGGACTCATGACGTATGGGTATGTCATGGGTCCTTAAGAGGTTAAAAAATATGATTGTAGCAAAGATTTACTTTATTGTTATATAAAACACTATTGCTGACCAAATACACCCCTTCATGGCAACAGTATTCCCTAATGGCAGTGGCCTCCTCCAGCTGGATAATGTGCACTGCTATGCTTTTGAGTAGAGATGAGCGAACTTACAGTAAATTCGATTCGTCACGAACTTCTCGGCTCGGCAGTTGATGACTTATCCTGCGTAAATTAGTTCAGCCTTCAGGTGCTCCGGTGGGCTGGAAAAAGTGGATACATTCCTAGGAAAGAGTCTCCTAGGACTGTATCCACCTTTTCCAGCCCACGGGAGCACCTGAAAGCTGAACTAATTTATGCAGGAAAAGTAATTAACTGCCGAGCCGAGAAGTTTGTGACAAATCAAATTTACTGTAAGTTCGCTCATCTCTACTTTTGAGCCCTGCCATTAAAATGTATACGTTATGAAGCAGACCAAACAAAGTCACCAGCAGACTATACGATTAAAGGGGTACTCCGCTGCTCAGCGTTTGGAACAAAATGTTCTGAATGCTTAAAGCCGGCGCCGGGAGCTCATGACGTCATAGCCCCGCACCCCCATGATGTCACCCCCTGCCCCCCTCAATGCAAGTCTATGAGAGGGGGTGTGACATCATGAGGAGGCGGGGCTATGTATTCGGAACATTTTGTTCCAAACGCTGAGCAGCAGAGTACCCCTTTAAGTCTATGGGTGCTCTGCTGGTATGCTGTGGTATATGTCTGAATATCTTTTTGAACATATTTCAAAGTATTCCCGCAGTGTAGCCCCAAAATGTACCCTGTGAATGGGGCCTAAGAAGTCCTAAAGGATTTGATATCCCTGACCTGCATGCTAAATAAAAGTAAAGGCATTCAATTGCTGAGCGCCACAAGCTTCTATGTTCTCATACCGCTTTCAAATATGCACGGCATGGTGTGAACTATACAGGTAACCTAAAGGACAATCCAGGCAAAACACAACTGTGCAAGGCCGGACAGGGCAGTGCATGCCACAGGGGTTCACAGAGAGAATGCCTATATCATGCACCGCATACTAAATACAGTGATCCCTCAACTTACAATGGCCTCAACATACAATAGTTTCAACATACAATGGTCTTTTCTGGACCATTGTAATTTGAAACCAGACTCAACATACAATGCTATGGAATCTGCGAAACGTGTCAATGGCTGGAAGAACTGACCAATCAGAATGGACATTCACTGGTAAAACCCCTGTATTACTGAACTGTATGCACTGACTGGTGTCTGGTAGAGCCCCCTACAGTACAGGAAGGTATTACATGTTCTGTACTCTTTACCTGTGCCAGAGTTAGCTGCTTCTTTGGATATCAGGTGAGGGCGGCTCCATTTAAAATTTTTTAGGACATTGCGTGTTCTGTATAGGACCCTGAAGAAGCATCTTTCCTCTACATAGACCAGTGTTTCCCAAAGAGGGTGCCTCCAGCTGTTGCAAAACTACAACTCCCAGCATGCCCGGACAGCCTTCGGCTGTCCGGGCATGCTGGGAGTTGTAGTTTTGCAACAGCTGGAGGCACCCTCTTTGGGAAACACTGAAACAGACAGTGATTTACAGCTCCCAGCAGATCTGTATTACTTTTATATGTAAGGATTTGCTTTATCTATATTAGTTATCTACTTATTTATCTTTAATCCTTACTTTTTCCTATTTTTGGATGACATTTTGGTGGCTTCAGAACCAATTACCAGGTTTCCATAGAGTTCTGGTCTCAACATACAATGGTTTCAACATACAATGGTCGTCCCGGAACCGATTAATATTGTAACTTGAGGGACCACTGTACTACATTGGACCAGAAACGCCTTCAATGTTTTGTTTGTGTTACAGGTAATGTCAAAATGGATTAAAATAAAAGATACTTGCAGATCTGCTTAATAATTTAGTCATCTGCCATGAACATGGGAAGTTTGTAGGTTCCCGGACACAGTAAAGAACACTGTGCTGCTGCTGAGGGATATCCGCAGTGTTTGTGTATAGGTTTTCTGCCAGTAACACCTATTAAAGTCATCTGCTGAGCCAACCATACAGAAGACATCTGTCATATGACCACATAGAAACCAGAATAACCTGTCGGGTCTAAGTACACTATGTGGGCTCGCTGATTTGCACAGTTCATTTTCTAGCCTCAGGTATACTGTATATATTTATCTGGTTTCCTCGTTTTAGAATCTAAAGTGTCATTCGTACAACGGGAAAAAAAAAATAAATACCTTCTGCACTTTTCCTAATGTTGCATTAGTGTTTACGGTGACTAATCTTTACATTAAGACCATAGACATAAGTGGTGTACACGTGCACCTTAGTAACAGAGGATCAGTTGTGCTTTTTTGCTTTCTTTTAAAGGGGTACTCCACTGGAAAATATTTTTTTTTTAAATCAACTGGTGCCAGAAAGTTAAACAGATTTGTAAATTACTTCTATTAAAAAATCTTAATCATTCCAGTACTTATTAGCTTCTGTTATGGTCCACAGGAAGTGCTTTTCTTTTGGTATTCCCTTTCTGCCTGACCACAGTGCTCTCTGCTGACACCTCTGTCCATTTTAGGAACTGTCCAGAGCAGGATAGGTTTTCTATGGGGATTTGCTCCTACTCTGGACAGTTCCTAAAATGGGCAGAGGTGTCAGCAGAGAGCACTGTGGTCAGGCAGAAAGGAAATTCAAAAAGAAAAGAACTTCCTGTGGATCAAAACAGTAGCTGATCTGATAAGTACTGGAAGGATAAAGATTTTTTAATATAAATAATTTTCAAATCTGTTTAACTTTCTGGCACCAGTTGATAAAAAAAAAGTTTTCCAGTGGAGTACCCCTTTAAACCCTTGGAATCTCGGACGCTGTTTATCTTGAGATCCCAAATTTATGGGGTTTTTTTTATGTCTGTATTCGGCTGTCTTATTTTTCTTTCTATTCTTTGTTCAATGTAGCTGTATAATGCTTTTTTTTCTACAGGAAGAGTCGCATTTAAAGGGGTACTCCGCTGCTTAGCGTTTGGAACAAACTGTTGGAGCTCGTGACATCATAGCCCCACCCCCTCATGACGTCACGCCCCGCCCCCTCAATGCAAGTCTGTGACACAACCCACCCTATAGACTTGCATTGAGGGTGCGGGGGCGTGACGTCCTGAGGGGGTGTGGGCTTGACGTCATGAGGGGGTGGGGCTATGATGTCATGAGCTCCCAGCGCCAGCTCCAGCGTTTGGAACAATTTGTTCCAAACGCTAAGAAGCGGAGTACCCCTTTAATGTAGGTTGCACATAAAGATCACAATTTAAATTCATATTAGTTTTTCTTTTTACAAAAAAATCTTGTGCAGTTTTCATTCCTATAATGCAATGAAAGGAGGTTCATACCTTGTGTTTCCCAACCAGGGTGCCTCCAGATGTTGCAAAACTACAACTCCAAGCATGCCTGGACAGCCTTTGGCAGCCTTTGGCTGTCCAGGCATTATGGGAGTTGTAGTTTTGCAACACCTGGAGGCACCCTGGTTGGGAAACACTGCCTTAGTCTCTCCCTTTGAATGCTGAAATCAGCCTTTATTCTAGAATTTAAAAAGGTTAAAAAGTTGACATCAGAGATTTCCCTGATCTTTTCCACAGAGCCTCCTAGAGACTGGCTATAAGTAACAGACTCCTGATCGTACAGGCACAGTAACAGCACAAGAAGTATGCTAGAAATAAAGACAAAAAAGACAACCGGGAGGCAGCGCCTCGTGTATTACCCTTGGCAGGTGAGGGAACCAAAAAGTATGCTGAATGTACACCCAGGACTTAAGTCAGGGTGGCCACTCACCTTAAAGCAGAAGAATTGCGCATATCACCCCTTGATTGGGGTACCAGATAGAGTTGGATGAGCTGCCGAGCCTGATGGTCACAGGAGCGTGTCAACGCCCTGTAGAAACTGGAATACTTGTGAGAAAAAAGACCAATGGATCCAAGCGCTGCTCTATCCAGGTATACACAGGATGCAGGTAAGTGTTCTTAATCAAGCAATTTTATTGAACAAAAAAAACAAAAAAACAAACAAAAGGATCATGACGCGTTTCGGGGTAAATTCCCCTTCCTCAGATGATCTAGGTGCTGCTACAACAAGCACCCTTTATATAATGGCAAGGTACAGGTCAGGAAGGGGTGGGCTGAATGTGATGTCACATCCAGTCCACTTACAAAAAACTTAATTTACATGTAGAAACAGCAGAAAATAATTATTGTCTAAAACATACAGGTGTGCGTTCGATTATGATAATAATATAACATCAATATAAACAGTACTAAGTGATATAACATGGGTGGAATCGGCAATGTGACAAACACATCCCAGTAGTGATTGTCCAAAACAAGGCTCAGTTGCGGGAGCTCTGACAAGGTAAACAACATAGCCAAGTGGCTGAAAATAAACATAAACAATGGCATCGGTCTATTGTAAGGCACTCCACTCGCAGCGCGCCGACATAGCAGTGACAGGAGTATCCACGGACGCGTTGCCAAGCAGACGTCTCTGAACGGAAAACAACCAATCACAAGACCAATCAAGGCGCAAAAAAGGTGCAAGCAGGGTTTATTTGCGCCTTTTGGGTTACACATTTCTGCTGATTTTGAGTTGCAATCCACTAATTTTGGCAATACACATGATATGGAAGGGTTTTATCAACTGCGCGTTTTTGTGAAAAGGCACAAAAAAGGCACAAAGCCACTGAAAAGTCTCTAAAACTTCACCAGCCCAGACTTAGCTTAGCTTTTTGGTGTACTGTATGTGAAGAGAGAAATTTCTGAAAATGTAACCTGCACAAATTGTATCAAATGCTCTGCGATCATTTAATAAATGTGGTGCGCCTACACATTACCAGCACACAAAAAGGTGTAGAAAAATGCTTCACTTACACCTACAATGATAAATGCCCCCCATAATGTACAAATCAGCCATTGACTCATGAACTAGCGCGTTGTGACGGTAATGTATCCGTCCGGGGTCATTATGACATTGAGAAGTACTTACTTTCATAACTTCCACTTGCAGATCTTCATGTAGAGATGGGGTCACTTTAACTGCGTTCAGCATTTGGTTAAGTAGCTGCCGCTCATCGGATTCTGTTTCCACGGATACAAATCTATCGTCAGCAAGAAGTTTCTATTAAAAAAAATAGCAGATAAGCAATGAGTCAGCTCTGAGGTCACTATCTCCGACTGCAACCCGTCATCTGAATCGAAATATATTCCTGTATTCTTTTCACATACTAATGTGATCCTTGGTCTACGGGAGAAGATGTAGTAAGACTGTTAAAAGGTTCTGCTAGGAATACATTTTTTTTTTTTTTTTTTTTTTTACATGTATCAGTTATGTGTAAGTATCATCAAAAATAGCAGTATAGTACTTTATAGTTGATTACAAACAAAGGCAAAACCTTTTCCTATAATTGTCTGATAGCAGGGTGGTTGTCTAAAGGGACCTACATACCAGAAGAACAGGGGTTGTATAGAAAAATGTTTTACCTACAAGATGGGCAGTGGCCACTACTATCAAGAGAAGATGTCAAATATCTTTCCTCCAATGTGCATATTAATCACATAATGAATGTGAACACAGAGTCATGCTTAGGCCATTAATAATGAGTATTCTGGATTTTATGACAAGACAAGAGACTCCTATTATGCAAATGTTTTTCTTTTACTACTGCAGCAGCAACCAATCACAGAACAAAAAGAAAAAATGTATGAATATGAATATGCAAATGAGGGATACCATATTGTCCAATCAGTAAACAGTATAGTCAATAAAACTGTTGTGCATAACTGTAACATCCTCTTTCTTGCTGCTGCTGCTAGTGGTAACACATGAGTTAAGCTATTACTGTTATTTATATACCCTTCTGTCTTCTATCTATCACATATATATATATATATATATATTTATATATATATATATATATCACCGTTATTAGTTATTTCCTATAGTTTTCTCATTTATTACATCACATACATATCTTTCCTTTAACCTATGTTATTATTCATATTACATACTGTGTTTTTATATAATCTCCACCTTATCTCCACCTTATTCGAAGTATTCGCTTATTTCAGCTTCATTTCACCGCTGATATATTCTTCTTTTCTGTATTCTCTTGTAATGACAAGCGCTGAGATCTTCAGCTGCTGCGTCATTACATCCAGGTCCTCTGCTCTGCGCGGGACCCTCCATGTGACGTCTTTATAATAAAGCTGGTTGTCAGTTGTTCTCGTTTGCGCCACTCCTACCCCTTAGCTGCTTCGCTGTCATCCGTCTCAGAGTCTGACAGGACGGCTGTGGCATAATTCTCCGCTCCTATATCGGCATTCTCCTTTTCACAAGCATTACATATGTATCTATGTATCCTTCTTACAGTATACATAAGTATTTATTATACAATATATTATATCTATATTTTATTATGATTTATTTATTCATATATATATTTAATATAATATATATGTAATTCATTATATATTTTAGACATATATATTTATTGTCCTTTTCCTTAGCTTTATTCAGATATTGTTATATATTACTGTCACATCAATCATTATGTCACATGAATCCCCCCCCCCCATCTCCTGTTCATGCTGAACAGGTTAATGATAATGCTCGCATTCAATCCATGGTGGATATATCGGTAAACAATGCCATTCAGTTAGCTAACTCTTCAAGAGTCCATATCTCATACCATTTCTATGTCTCTGGCTCAAGTTCCTCCTGTCATTTCCCTTCAGATTTTACCTACCACTCCATTGGACAGATATTGGACTGCTGATGATTCAGCTGCCAAGTGTAATAAATCCAGCAAAACATCTGGTAAAGTAACTCAAAAGAGGTGTGCGTCCCCTGCGTCGTTGCTATGCGCTGCACAGCGCGGCGCAATGACGAGTGACGTCACTCGTCATTGCGTCTCGCAGCGCATAGCAACGACGCAGGGGACGCACACCGGAGGCCTGAAGCAGCGCGGACCCGACCCTGGCAACAGGTAATTATTCTACCGGGGATAGGGGAGACAACGGGGCAGCGGCGTCGGCAATGGGTGCCGCTGCCCCTTCTCTCCCCCTGGCTATCGGCGCCGGCGATGGGGCAGCGACACCGATAGACAGGGGGAGAGAAGGGGCAGCGGCGCCGATGCGGGGTAAGAAACAATGTAGCAGGGTTTTTTACCCAAATATCCTTGGTAAAATGAGGGTGCCTGTTATAGGCCGATGCGTGGTATACCCCGATAAATACGGTAACCTTAACTTCAGAAACAAGAGAGGAACTTCTCTGGTGGCTATAACACATTCACGACTGGAATGGGAAGACCATCTTCAACTCCATGCCAGATCTTGTCATAGAAGCTGATGAGAGTCACATAGGATGGGGTGCTCGATGCAGTCCTCTCTCCACAGGAGGCAAATGGACTTCAGAGGACTGTATCCACCTTTTCCAGCCCACCGGAGCACCTGAAAGCTGAACTAATTTATGCAGGATAAGTCATCAACTGCCGAGCCGAGAAGCTTGTGACGAATCGAATCACTGTAACTTTGCTCATCTCTAGCCTTTATGTCGTTAGATGCTTCTTCCTCACAACTTCTCATTTCATACTTCTGCTTTCTTCCTCTACTCTAGCTAGATGGGTTAAACTTGCCATGTCTTTAGCGGGTATAGATACTTCTGTCTTCACTGCCCATTCCACTAGAGGAGCCATGTCCACCAAAGTTTTTCAATCTGGCGGAGCCTTATCTGATATTCTCAAGGCCGCTGATTGGTTCTCCAAATCTACTTTCCGTAATTTTTATTTCAGACCTGAATCTCATGTTTCTATAGTTCTTCTTTAATCTATTTTAAATGTTACTGCATTATATATATTTATTATTGATATATATTAAAAAGGGGAATTCCTGGCAAAAACATTTTATAAGATGTCTGATAACGGGGGTCCCGCCGCTGGGACCCCCCGCGATCTCCCTGCAGCACCTGCATTCTATGCGGAAGCTGCGTCTCCAGTTTTGGAAACCTCCAGGTTTCCGGGACTGGGGACAGGATGTCAGGCCACGCACCCTCCATGTGTGTGGGAGGGGGTGTGATGGCCATCACGCCCCCTGCCATATACATGAATGGAGGGGGCGTGGCGTGACGTCACGTCCCCTGTCCTGGAAACCTGGAGGTTTCCAAAACTGTAGACGCAGCTCCCGCATGGAATGTGGGTGCTGCAGGGAGATCGCGGGGGGGGGGGGGGGGACCGGGGGGGGGGGGACCCCCGCAATCAGACATCTTATCCCCTATCCTTTGGATAGAGAATAAAATGTTTTTGCCCAGAATACCCCTCCAAGCCTTGAACTTGCATAACAGGAGTCTCTTGTCTTGTCATGAAATTGAGGATTTTCCTAGCCTTGGTACTGGAAAATATAGATTTTATTAAAGACTAGTATTATCCCACCCATATAACCCAACCCTGTTTTATTTATTTTCAGTTTAAACGCCGGATGGTTTGTTTCTTCGTTGATTTCCGGACTACTTCTCAAAATCCTGTTCCAAACCCTTCAGATGTCACAGTTCCGCATCAAGAAAGAGGATGTTATGCACAACAGTTTTATGGACTATACTGTTTACTGATTGGACAATATTGTATCCCCATTTGCATATTCATATATTTTTTTCTTTCTGTTCTGTGATTGGTTGCTGCTTCTCGTCTCTTGTCTTTAATAAAATCTATATTTTCCAGAACCAAGGCTAGGAAAATATCCAATTCATTATGATAAATGGTATAAACAGCTCTCAATGATGGCACAACATGCCATAGTTTCACCTTTAGGAATGTTGCAAGTAAAGAAACTAAATTAGAGACTCAAATAAGAGCCATGTATACCTGTTGATCTCTGTATTGTTACCTGCATGCCAGCTAGTGCGTGTTGGGCCAACTTCATATTCTTTGACTCCAAAGCAAGTTGAAGGGGCAGAAGACATTTTTCCCTATTAAAAAAAATAATAATTTAAGATCTTGATAATAAAAACATTTTTTATATCAAATAGAGAAACCTTGAAGATAGAAGCCATTATTAGCTCCCTGCCAACTAACTGTTCAAGATGGTTTCAGGTAAAATATGTCACATGTGTCATATATTAACATAAGATACGAAGTGTATGGAAATCAGTACGACATTTGGCGAGAGAGGTGACAAGGCCACATCGTGACGCTATTAGGCAAAGGGTCATGAAGTGGGACATTCTTAGAAGAAAAGAGTTCTGGAGTGGGCCTGCGCAATCCTTCTCAGCTAGTTACAGGGATAGAATATGGATACAGGTCAGCTTGCCGCTTTGCATCGTGGGAAATATCAGGCCATGTTTACACACAAAAAAAATGGAAGCTGTTTGCCTGACTCTTGTTCTTTCGGCCAAAAAAAGAAACGTAGAGTAAAAAAATTGACATTTAGTCATATAATGAGAACCTGTGACCCTATATAACTGTTGGCAACACATTATATAGGATAAAATAAGCTCTCTCCATATCCTGATGTCCTCCAGGCAGTCAACGATAGTGAAGAAAATGCATTTTAAAAGTCTCATGCGCCATTTGGTAAGAAGGTGCAAGTAGTCATCGGGGCATGCAGGATCCTGCAATCCGGGCGGTAATCACTGTAACTTATGGTTATGTGATTGAGAGCAGACGTCACCGCTGTGTACTGAAATCTTGTGCAGGCCCAGAAGCTGGGCTATTCCTGTGCATGAAGGGGCTTCTGGGTTACTGAGATTTCAGTAAGGAGAGAACTAAGAAGTGAGGTCGGCAGTGCCCAGACTGTCAATCACACCGAAGTACAGCCTGGAGCACCGTGACTACTTTAGGCTCCTGCACTCCCCGATGACCTGCAACAACCAATTGCTGACGGCTTGCAGGATAGCAGGATATGGTGAAAAAGCTTATTTTACCCAATATAACCTGTTGCCAACAGTAATTTATTGTAAAACCTAATGACAGGTTCCCATTAAGGCTAAAAAAAGGTTTGATTTTACAGTACGTGGCCTTGTCTATCAAACAACAGAGATAAACCAGGACCACTCCCAGGAACATTATTTCAATAATTTGGTCTTTGTTTCTTTCTATAATTAAATAATAGTTCATTATTTACAGTGGAGCTGTCAGCAAGGAATCAGGAGTGTGAACATGGCCAGATAGGGCTGATCATTATGATTCAGGGCATTCCTTTTTTATTTCACTAGTCATCTCCAATGTCAAGAAATAAAAGGTTTAAAAGCCCAGGGGGCAGTGGGTAAGAAGCAAGGTAAGTCCAGCCCATGTCCTCTTTAACTCGTGGCTGTCAAACAGGATGGAAGATGCAAGTGGGCCATGGGGTGGTGATAAAGAGGACATAGGCTGGAAATATGAGAGCTCTTGCCATGCTGGGAAGCACCCCTTATATCCTGACTAATGAAAGGACTACTGAAATAAAAAATAAAAAAAAAAGGTATGCCCGGAATCTTGATGACTAGCCTTATCTAGCCATGGACTTATTTACATCCCTCTTTACCTACCGACAGATCCACCTTAACCCCTTCACGACCACGGACGTAAATGTACGTCCTGGCTTGGCGGGACTTCCCGCACCAGGACGTACATTTACGTCATGTGTATGACCGCGAGCATCGGAACGGTGACCGGCCCGTAATGGCCGACATCCGCGATCACGCGGATGTCCGCCATTAACCCCTCAGATGCCATGATCAACACAGATCACGGCATCTGCGGCATTGCGCTACTTTGATTGGATGATTGGATCACCCGCAGCACTGCCGCGAGGATCCGATCATCCAGCATGGCGGCCGGAGGTCCCCTCACCTGGCTCCGGCCGTCTCCCGGGGTCTTCTGCTCTGGTCTGCGATCGAGCAGACCAGAGCAGGAGATAGCCGATAATACTGAGCAGTACTGTGTCCTATGCATAGCACTGCTCAGTATTAGCAATTAAAGAATTGCTATAGGTAGTCCCCTATGGGGACATAAAAAGTGTAAAAAAAAAAAAAAGTTGAAAAGTGTAAAAATAAAAAGTAAAAAAAAAAGTGAAATATCCCCTCCTCCAATAAAAATGAAAATTGTCCGTTTTTCCCATTTTAACCCCAAAAAGCGTAAAATATTTTTTTTAATAAACATATTTGGTATCGCCGCGTGCGTAAATGTCCGAACTATCAAAATATAATGTTAATGATCCTGTACGGTGAATGGTGTAAATGTAAAAAATAAAAAAAATTCCAAAAATGCTGCTTTTTTGTCACATTTTATAAAAAAAAAAAATGATCTAAAAGTTTTATGTGGCAAATGTGGTATCTAAAAAAAGTACAGATGACGGCGCAAAAAATGAGCCCTCATACCGCCCTATATACGGAAAAATGAAAAAGTTATAGGTGGTCAAAATAGGGCGATTTTAGATTACTGATTTGTACAAAGTTTTAGATTTTTTTTAAGCGGTACAAAAATGTAAAAGTATCTAGCCATGGGTATCATTTTAATCGTATTGACCCACAGAATAAAGAACACATGTCATTTTTACCGTAAATTGTACAGTGTGAAAACGAACCCCTCCAAAATGTGCAAAATTTTTGTTTTCATTGAAATTTCCTCCCTAAAAATTTTTGGGGGGGTTCGCCGTACATTTTATGGTAAAATGAGAGGTTTCATTACAAAAAACCTTATATGGGTCTGTAGATGGAAATATAAAAGTGTTATGGATTTTAGAAGGCGAGGAGGAAAAAACGAAAACGCAAAAATAAAATTGGCCTGGTCCTTAAGGTCAAAATGGGCTTGGTCATTAAGGGGTTAAGAGATGCAAAGTAGGTATAGATCATTTGGTAAGAATTGCATTATGTGAAGGTATGTTCTTAGTTTAGTAGCAGACACTTACCAAGAAGAACTGATACGAGCCAATTATATAAGAGAACCGAATACACAATAAAACTAAAGCTAATTATTTGCTAAATCTTTCTATTTGGAGCATGACGGGATTTGGAAACATGTTCACACACATCTACTGTCTATTTGTAGAGTCTAAAGACAGTCTGCCCATTTTCTTTATGGTTTTGGGAATTTTACCTCCCAAAGGATTGTTCACACAAATGCTTTCTTAGTAGCCTGGCAGAGCAGGCATATCCTTCCAGTAAGTTCCTGGCATCCCTATATAGATCTTCCTTTTTTAACTATTTAAATACTTTCTAAAACTGTTTTTCATTTTTTATTCTATTTTCTTTACAAGATTATGGGGGCAGCCATTTTAACCTGAGCTGTAAACAGTTTATAGCAGGCACATGGCAGAGGCATGCTTGTATATGCGCATGCGCTGGATGAGGTCAGTATAGTTCAGCGCCTGCACAGAAAAGTGGAGCCAGTCTCCAATGTATAGATGGGAAACAGAGGGCCTTTCATAGCAGAGCTAGGGTGAAGCCTAGAGGCGGGTATAGTTGTAAGTGGCACAGTTTATATATGGCCTTTTAGGAAATCTCTCTTTAAATAGACAACCCTTTTAATATGAGGAAATGACAAAAAATATATATAAATAAATAAGTAAATTAAAAACGTCATTTAGACAAAGATTCTTTTAATGATAGATTCCTTTTAACCTGGCTATATATGAACTGCTCAGGCATCTGTAAGGGAGGATCCCTATGTGGCACAATTTTAAAGGGGTACTCCGGTGGAATTTTTTTTTTTTTTTTAAATCAACTGGTGCCAGAAAGTTAATTTGTAAATTACTTCTATTAAAAAATCTTAATTCTTCCAGTAGTTATTAGCTGCTGAATACTACAGAGGAAATTATTTTCTTTTTGGAACACAGTGCTCTCTGCTGACATCTCTGTCCAATTTAGGAACTGTCCAGGGCAGCATATGTTTGCTATGGAGATTTTCTCCTACTCTGGACAGTTCTTAAAATGGACAGAGATGTCAGCAGAGAGCACTGTGCTTGTGATTCAGCAGAGAGCTCGGTAAGGTGCTGGCTATGCGGGCTATCCCTGACCTGTGGCAGCAGATCAGGATATTCTGGGTCAGGCAATGTGTGTGGTCGTGCTAACACGTATGGAGCAGTCCAAACAAAATATTACTACAGAAGGGATGTGAAAAAAACGGAGCCCAGACCTTTAGTTGTTGAAGATCAGGAGCTTCTTTATTGAAGTCCTGGGGACAAAATATGCTGGTGTAGCAAGACGCCGGACAGTTCGCGGGCTAGGACCATATCGCGTTTCATCTGGCCCTGATGAAGCGCTGAAGAGCGATACGGTCGTAGCCACCGAACTGTCCGGCGTCTTGCTCCCCCAGCATATGGTGTCCCCAAGACTTCAATAAAGAAGCTCCTGATCTTCAACAACTAAAGGTCTGTGCTCCGTTTTTTCCACATCTCTTCTGTAGTAATAATTTACAAATCTCTTTAACTTTCTGGCACCAGTTGATTTAAAAAAAAAATATAAAGTTTTCCAACGCAGTACCCCTTTAACCCCTTAAGGATTCATGACGTACCAGTACGTCATGAGTCCTTTCACTTTCTATAACGCGGGGCCACGGCGGGTCGGGCACGGCCTCTAACAACGGCCGGGACCCGTGGCTAATAGCGCACAGCAGTGATCGCGGTGCCGTGCGCTATTAACCCTTTAGACGCGCCGTTCAAAGTTGAACGCCGCGTCTAAAGTGAAAGTGAAAGCATGCGGTTAGCTCAGGGAGCTGTTCGGGATAGCCGCGGCGAAATCGCGGCATCCCGAACAGCTTACAAGACAGCTGGAAGATCCTTACCTGCCTCCTCGCTGTCCGATCGCCGAATGACTGCTCAATGCCTGAGATCCAGGCATGAGCAGTCAAGCGGCAGAATCATTGATCACTGGTTTCCTATGAGAAATCAGTGATCAATGATAAAGATCAGTGTGTGCAGTGTTATAGGTCCCTATGGGAGCTATAACACTGCAAAAAAAAAGTGAATAAAGATCATTTAACCCCTCCCCTATGTTTAAATCACCCCCCTTTTCCCATAAAAAAAACACAGTGTACATAAAAATAAACATATATGGCATCGCCGCGTGCGGAAATGTCCGATTTATAAAAACATATAGTTAATTAAACCGCTCGGTCAATGGTGTACGTGCAAAAAAATTCCAAAGTCCAAAATAGTGCATTTTTGTTCCCTTTTTATATCATGAAAAAAATGATCATTAAGTCCTATCAATGCAAAAATGGTACCGCTAAAAACGTCAGATCACGGCGCAAAAAATTAGTCCTCATACCGCCCCATACGCGGAAAAATAAAAAAGTTATAGGGGTCAGAAGATGACAATTTTAAACGTATTAATTTTCTTGGATGTAGTTATGATTTTTTCCAGAAGTACGACAAAATCAAAACCTATATAAGTAGGGTATCATTTTAATCGTATGGACCTACAGAATAAAGATAAGGTGTCATTTTTACCGAAAAATGTACTATGTAGAAACGGAAGCCCCCAAAAGTTACAAAATGGCGTTTTTGTTTTTTTTTCAATTTTGTCTCAATGATTTTTTTTTCCGTTTCGCCGTAGATTTTTGGGTAAAATGACTGATTTCATTACAAAGTGCAAAAACGGAAAAACGCTCAATCCTTAAGGGGTTAAACTCAGTATTTGTCTGCAGTAAATCCGCAGATTACCCTTGCAGAGGGACTGAATTGTCCACTCTGCGGGGAAAAGCTGATGCTCTTCCGGCACCTGAGAAAATGAACCCATTCTTCCCAATAGAGGGGCCTCAGGAAGGCGTACACAGGTGGCTCCAAGGGTAAATATAACACTTGTTTATTTAGAAAATAATAAGAGGTAGTTACAGACAACGCGTTTCCTGCAGATGTTACACGTGGATTGCAAAAGTTGTCCACAACAAAATGTGCACGTAAAGCACATGCAGGTTTCAAGGTGGTGCCACTGTGGTCAAATCTATGTCATAAAAATAACCATGTGTCAATCTACCCTAACATGGATAATGACAACCTGTGACACTATATAAATGACACTGATCAGTAACATTTATCATGAAATAAAATGCAGAACAGAACAGCGAGCCTTGGTAAGGGACATGCTCTTACCTTAGTTGGTAAGGAGGGATCTTGGCTACACCCTCTGGAGCTTCTAAAACATCTGTATATTGAAAGAATAAATACAGTAATAAAGTATTTGAATAATGTGGAATAAACACTGTATACACAGGATTCAGATTAAAGATAAATGCTGCAGAACTGCAACAACAGACTGAATGGTACAGGAGAAAAGTGAATTATGTAGATCAAAGATACACAACATTTATTCATTTACCACAGGAAGCTGTGCATTACAATCTAAGCATGACAACCTTGGAATACAATATGTGCTCAGCTTGAACAAGCTCAATTTATATGAATCCTTAAAGGGGTACTCCGCCCCTAGACATCTTATCCCCTATCCAAAGGATAGGGGACAAGATGTCAGATCACCGCGGTGCCGCTGCTGGGGAGCCCTGGGATCGCCGCTGCGGCACCCCGCCATCATTATTGCACAAAGCGAGATCGCTCTGCACGTAATGACGGGCAGTACAGGGGCCGGAGCATCGTTATGTCACGGCCCCGCCCCTCGTGACGTCATGGCCCGCCCCCTTAATACAAGCCTATGGCAGGGGCGTGACAACTGCCACGCCCCCTCCCATAGAATCATATTGAGGGGGCGGGGCGTGACGTCACGAGGGGCGGGGCCGTGACATAACAATGCTCCGGCCCCTGTATCGCCCGTCATTACGTGCAGAGTGAACTCGCTCTGTGCAGTAATGACAGCGGGGTGCCGCAGCGGGGATCCCGGGGATCCCCAGCAGCGGGACCGCGGCGATCTAACATCTTATCCCCTATCCTTTGGATAGGGGATAAGATGTCTAGGGGCGGAGTACCCCTTTAAATGGGCACTGTCAGATACAAAAACTTTTGATTTGTTGTAAAGCATGTATAACCAATAGGTTTTGGAATTGCTTTCATTAGAAATTTTTCAGTATTTCATATTGAAAAAGCCAGTCAAACAACTGCCCCCCCCCCCCCCCCCCCCCCCCCCGCCTGCTTGGACACATACTAGTCCTGCTGTGTCCATGCATCATCACCTATGTCATGGTGCCGTCGCTTCGGACGCGGCTCCGTAACACCTCTAGCCCTGCCGCGTTCATCTATCCGCATGTAGCCACTGTATTCATCTCTCAATAAAGTGCGCAGCATCGGACCGGTGAGTGATCCGCCTCTTTCCTTATTTCAAAGTAAAACAAGGCCAGAAATAGTGAAGGAGACCCAATGGGTCAGGCTTCCTGACAGTCTATACTACTCCATTGGATGGCTACAGGATTCTCCAGGTAGACCAGCAGAGGTGGAAGACTGCTGGGACCTTGGTAGCCCATTTGGCTGTATGATCAGATCATATAGGCCAGTGTATACAATCCCCTGCTGTAGGTACGCCCACACTTTCAGTGTAAACAGGACTGAATGAAGGCAGGCACAGAAGTAATGCTTCCTGGTCAGACATAGGAGCCATCAGATGGGTCTCCAGACTGATGACTCAGGATGTCATTGGTCCAAACCCTCAGGATCTTTTCCAGGATCGGAAGCATTTCTAAAAGTTTAGTATGTAGAGATTAGATCTTCATAAGGCCATCCATACATGACATACATGTACAGTGCACAGGACACATGTGACATCCTGTGGCCTACACCTGGCAGGCAGTGATCCTGAAGTGTCAGGCATCCACCTGCTGCAGGCAGTGTAGACAGCCATCATATGTCAGCAGCATCCATGATCTCATACACATACAGCAGGACAGGCACTCACCGATGGCCACGACACACTTCTCCTTGATAGCCTTGTGCTTGTTGCCCGTGGCTTCCTTCTGCAGCTTTCTCAGAATCTCTTCCATGTTTACTGATGTGGAGGGGCTGATGGTGATGCTGAGCAGCAGACACGATAAGCGCAGGGTTTCCTGATGTCCCAGCCCCCTCTCCTAGGAGGTGTCAGTGCGCAGCATCATCCCTGGCTCCACAGCTGATGAATCATCTCCGGGCTCCATAGTGGCACCGGACACAGGACTGATGCTCCCGGGGCTGAACGGCAGGGGGCGGGCCGGGCTCAGGGTGACGAGCCGAGCTCCCCCTCTGCTTATTAGCCTAGTAGGAAATCCTCGTTTAGGCTTTTACTGTAAAGAAGAAACCATTGAGGAAGGGAGGGGGAGCGGAGAGGGATTTCCTGTGGGAGGATTGTGTACGTATTGGCTGTAGGCGCTAGGTGTGTGAGCATGCTCAGGAGACACCTGCCCGGGGATCTGTGCGGGCTCCACAGGGTGATGGCGTGTTACTATATGTATGCCACCCGGGCACAGTAACTACGACACAGGTCACAGTTCTCTATGCCATGCTGAAGGGGGTTTCCTACTCTCAAACTATATAGCTTTGGTTTTACATATGACCACGGGGACCGCTAGAGTACCCCCATTACTAGAGCCAGTGTCCCCATTACTGAACCTCAGTGCCCCCACTCATAGAGCTAGTGTCCCCATTACTGAACCTCAGTGCCCCCACTCATAGAACTAGTGTCCCCATTACTGAACCTCAGTGCCCCCACTCATAGAACTAGTGTCCCCATTACAGAACCTCAGTGCCCCCACTCATAGAACTAGTGTCCCCATTACGGAACCTCAGTGCCCCCACTCATAGAACTAGTGTCCCCATTACTGAACCTCAGTGCCCCCGCTCATAGAACTAGTGTCCCCATTACAGAACCTCAGTGCCCCCACTCATAGAACTAGTGTCCCCATTACAGAACCTCAGTGCCCCTACTCATGGAACTAGTGTCCCCATTACTGAACCTCAGTGACCCCACTCATGGAACTAGTGTCCCCATTACTGAACCTCAGTGACCCCACTCATAGAACTAGTGTCCCCATTACTGAACCTCAGTGCCCCCGCTCATAGAACTAGTGTCCCCATTACTGAACCTCAGTGCCCCCACTCATAGAACTAGTGTCCCCATTACTGAACCTCAGTGCCCCCACTCATAGAACTAGTGTCCCCATTACAGAACCTCAGTGCCCCCACTCATAGAACTAGTGTCCCCATTACGGAACCTCAGTGCCCCCACTCATAGAACTAGTGTCCCCATTACTGAACCTCAGTGCCCCCGCTCATAGAACTAGTGTCCCCATTACAGAACCTCAGTGCCCCCACTCATAGAACTAGTGTCCCCATTACAGAACCTCAGTGCCCCTACTCATGGAACTAGTGTCCCCATTACTGAACCTCAGTGACCCCACTCATGGAACTAGTGTCCCCATTACTGAACCTCAGTGACCCCACTCATAGAACTAGTGTCCCCATTACTGAACCTCAGTGCCCCCGCTCATAGAACTAGTGTCCCCATTACTGAACCTCAGTGCCCCCACTCATAGAACTAGTGTCCCCATTACTGAACCTCAGTGCCCCCGCTCATAGAACTAGTGTCCCCATTACAGAACCTCAGTGCCCCCACTCATAGAGCTAGTGTCCCCATTACTGAACCTCAGTGCCCCCACTCATAGAACTAGTGTCCCCATTACTGAACCTCAGTGCCCCCACTCATAGAACTAGTGTCCCCATTACAGAACCTCAGTGCCCCCACTCATAGAACTAGTGTCCCCATTACGGAACCTCAGTGCCCCCACTCATAGAACTAGTGTCCCCATTACTGAACCTCAGTGCCCCCGCTCATAGAACTAGTGTCCCCATTACAGAACCTCAGTGCCCCTACTCATGGAACTAGTGTCCCCATTACTGAACCTCAGTGACCCCACTCATAGAACTAGTGTCCCCATTACTGAACCTCAGTGCCCCCGCTCATAGAACTAGTGTCCCCATTACTGAACCTCAGTGCCCCCACTCATAGAACTAGTGTCCCCATTACTGAACCTCAGTGCCCCCGCTCATAGAACTAGTGTCCCCATTACAGAACCTCAGTGCCCCCACTCATAGAACTAGTGTCCCCATTACAGAACCTCAGTGCCCCCACTCATAGAACTAGTGTCCCCATTACTGAACCTCAGTGCCCCCACTCATAGAACTAGTGCCCCCATTACAGAACCTCAGTGCCCCCACTCATAGAACTAGTGTCCCCATTACAGAACCTCAGTGCCCCCACTCATAGAACTAGTGTCCCCATTACTGAACCTCAGTGCCCCCACTCATAGAACTAGTGTCCCCATAACTGAACCTCAGTGCCCCCGCTCATAGAACTAGTGTCCCCATTACAGAACCTCAGTGCCCCCACTCATAGAACTAGTGTCCCCATTACTGAACCTCAGTGCCCCCGCTCATAGAACTAGTGTCCCCATTACAGAACCTCAGTGCCCCCACTCATAGAACTAGTGTCCCCATTACTGAACCTCAGTGCCCCCGCTCATAGAACTAGTGTTCCCATTACAGAACCTCAGTGCCCCCACTCATAGAACTAGTGTCCCCATTACAGAACCTCAGTGCCCCCACTCATAGAACTAGTGTCCCCATTACTGAACCTCAGTGCTCCCACTCATAGAACTAGTGTCCCCATTACTGTACCTCAGTGCCCCCACTCATAGAACTAGTGTCCCCATTACTGAACCTCAGTGACCCCACTCATAGAACTAGTGTCCCCATTACTGAACCTCAGTGACCCCACTCATAGAACTAGTGTCCCCATTACTGAACCTCAGTGCTCCCACTCATAGAACTAGTGCCCCCATTACAGAACCTCAGTGCCCCCACTCATAGAACTAGTGTCCCCATTACTGAACCTCAGTGCCCCCACTCATAGAACTAGTGTCCCCATTACTGAACCTCAGTGACCCCACTCATAGAACTAGTGTCCCCATTACTGAACCTCAGTGACCCCACTCATAGAACTAGTGTCCCCATTACTGAACCTCAGTGCTCCCACTCATAGAACTAGTGCCCCCATTACAGAACCTCAGTGCCCCCACTCATAGAACTAGTGTCCCCATTACTGAACCTCAGTGCCCCCACTCATAGAACTAGTGTCCCCATTACTGAACCTCAGTGCTCCCACTCATAGAACTAGTGTCCCCATTACAGAACCTCAGTGCCCCCACTCATAGAACTAGTGTCCCCATTACTGAACCTCAGTGCTCCCACTCATAGAACTAGTGTCCCCATTACTGTACCTCAGTGCCCCCACTCATAGAACTAGTGTCCCCATTACTGAACCTCAGTGACCCCACTCATAGAACTAGTGTCCCCATTACTGAACCTCAGTGACCCCACTCATAGAACTAGTGTCCCCATTACTGAACCTCAGTGCTCCCACTCATAGAACTAGTGCCCCCATTACAGAACCTCAGTGCCCCCACTCATAGAACTAGTGTCCCCATTACTGAACCTCAGTGCCCCCACTCATAGAACTAGTGTCCCCATTACTGAACCTCAGTGACCCCACTCATAGAACTAGTGTCCCCATTACTGAACCTCAGTGACCCCACTCATAGAACTAGTGTCCCCATTACTGAACCTCAGTGCTCCCACTCATAGAACTAGTGCCCCCATTACAGAACCTCAGTGCCCCCACTCATAGAACTAGTGTCCCCATTACTGAACCTCAGTGCCCCCACTCATAGAACTAGTGTCCCCATTACTGAACCTCAGTGCTCCCACTCATAGAACTAGTGTCCCCATTACAGAACCTCAGTGCCCCCACTCATAGAACTAGTGTCCCCATTACTGAACCTCAGTGCTCCCACTCATAGAACTAGTGTCCCCATTACTGAACCTCAGTGCTCCCACTCATAGAACTAGTGTCCCCATTACTGAACCTCAGTGCCCCCGCTCATAGAACTAGTGCCCCCATTACAGAACCTCAGTGCCCCCACTCATAGAACTAGTGTCCCCATTACTGAACCTCAGTGCCCCCACTCATAGAACTAGTGTCCCCATTACTGAACCTCAGTGCTCCCACTCATAGAACTAGTGTCCCCATTACTGAACCTCAGTGCCCCCACTCATAGAACTAGTGTCCCCATTACTGAACCTCAGTGCTCCCACTCATAGAACTAGTGTCCCCATTACTGAACCTCAGTGCCCCCACTCAGAGACAGTGGGGGAGATTTATCAAAACGTGTCCAGAGGAAAAGAAGCGGTCTGATTGGTTGCTATGGGCAACTCAGCAACATTTCTTCTGGACAGGTTTTGATAAATCTCCCTCAGTGTCCCCATTACTGGACCTGAGTGCCACCACTTACAGAACCAATGGGGAGATTTATGCAAACCTGTGCAGATGAAAAGTTGACCAGTTGCCCATAGCAACCAATTAGATCGCTTCTTTCATTTTTAACCTCTTAAGGACCCATGACGTATGTGTACGTCATGGGTCCCGGTCCTGCGATATAACGCGGGGTCACACGGTGACCCCGCATCATATCGCGGCGGGCCCGGCGTCATAGTGAAGCCGGGACCTGCCTCTAATAGCGCGCCGCACTGATCGCTGTGCCGTGCGATATTAAGCTGAGCCGTGCGGCTAAAAACGAAAGTAAAATGTGCCGGTTAGCTCAGGGAGCTGTTCGGGATCACCGCGGTATAATCGCGGCATCCCGAACAGCTGTAGCACAGGAGGAGGTCTTCTTACCTTGCTTCCTGCAGTCCGATCGCCGATTGAATGCTTCAAGCCTGAGATCCAGACTTGAGCATTCAATCGCCGAAAACACTGATTGATCCATTCCTATGGAGATGGATCAATCAGTGTAAAAGATCAGTACATGCAATGTTATAACCCCCTATAGAAGCTATAATATTGCATAAGAAAAGTGTAAAAAAAATCATTAACCCTTTCAATTATCCCTTCCCCTAATAAAAGTTTGAATCACCTGGCATTTCCAAAAATTAAAAAAACATTATGTAAATAATAATAAAAATAAACATATGTGGTATCGCCGCGTGCGGAAATGTCCGAATTATAAAAATATACCGCTTTTTAAACCGCTCGTTCAATGGCATACGCGCAAAAAAATTCCAAAGTCCAAAATAGCGCATTTTTGATCACTTTTTATACCACAAAAAAGTGAATAAAAAGTGATCAAAAAGTCTGATCAGAACAAAAATGGTACCGCTAAAAACTTCAGATGACGGTGCAAAAAATGAGTCCTCAAAGCGCCCTGAACGCAGAAAAATAAAAAAGTTATAGGGGTCAAAAGATTACCATTTTAAACGTATACATTTTCCTGCATGTATTCATGATTTTTTTCGGAAGTGATACAAATTGAAACCTATACAAGTAGGGTATCATTTTAACCGTATGGACCTACAGAATAAAGATAAGGTATCATTTTTGACAAAAAATGTACTGCGTAAAAACAGAAGCCCCCAAAACTTACAAAATAGTGTTTTTTCATCAATTTTGTCGCACATTGATTTTTTATCCCGTTTCACCGTAGATTTTTGGGTAAAATGACTAATGTCATTACAAAGTAGAATTAGTGACGCAAAAAATAAGCCATTATATATAATTTTAGGTGAACATTTTTAAGAGTTATGATTTTTTAAAGTTAAGGAGGAAAAATTGAAAATGAAAAAACGGAAAAAGCCCGGGTCCTTAAGGGGTTAAAAAAGGTCATTGGAAAAATAAAAGAAGCTATCTGGTTGCTATGGGCAACTGGTCAAGTTTTCCTTTACACAGATTGTGATAAATCTCCCTGAGTGTCCCTATTACTGGACTAATCTAAATGCCCCCATTTACAAAACCAACATCCCAATTAGACTCCATCCACACTACAGAGATTCCACACAGAATTTCCTCTGTGGAACCACAATCTTCCTGCTGGTAAATGGAGGAGAAATGATCCAGAATTGGTTACAGCAAGAGATTGGTGGCACTGGCAGCAGGAGACACGAATCCCATGGCAATGTTGCAGTACACCAGATGGGGATGACTGTAGCTGCCGGCTCAGACTGCCTGTAATCCCCCAAAGCAAATAAACAAGACTTCTCTTGTTTCTATGTTCAGTGTTTCGCCGGAATCCAATTCCTCGTTGGAAGTTCCATCGTGGGACTTCCAACGTGTAAACAGAGCAGTAGAACTCCAATTGAAATCAATGAGAGCCTGCTGCAAGTGGAATCCCATTAATGTGAAAGCGCCTTACTGGACCGGTGTGCTAGCCAGTCAATGCATTTTGTAAGGCCTGCTTTATATCACTCAAGGACATAAAAAGTCTAGTGTTCCATACATAAAGTGCACAAAGATGCAGTCTATCACAAACTCTCTCCAAAATGGGGCAGGGCCCCCACAAACCTTTTCAATCCCCGAAGACTGAAAAATCTGCAAGGGTCACCAGGGAGCCACAGTCAAGGTTGGCCTCCCAAGATGGGTAGGTGGAGTAATTGGTAAGTGTTTATCCAGAAATAGAAAAAAGAATGTAATTTTAAAAACAAGCAGCACCTCATTTGTCCTCAGGATGTGTGTGGTATTGCAGCTCAGTTCCATTGAAGTGAATGGAGACAAGTTCAATTAACCACACACAATCTGAGGATGTGTGGCACTGTTTTTGAAAGAAATAAGCCCTGTTCTTTTCATTCCTGGATAACCCCTTAAGGACACAGCCTATTTTGGCCTTAAAGGGGTACTCAGGCCCTTAGACATCTTATACCCTATCCAAAGGGTATGGGATAAGATGTCTGATCGCGGGGGTCCTATCTAGCATGTAGCACCCACCTCTGGGAGCTCTACACAGTGTTGCAGCCTCGGAGTCTGCCGGGTCACGATTACGGGGCAGGAGTATCGTGACGTTACGACTCCGCCCCTGTGTAACATCACACCCCGCCCCCGCAATGCAAGTTTATGGGAGGGGGCTTGACGGCCCCTCTTTGTGGTTTTGTTTACGTTGTTCTCCGTACGTGATCAATAACATTATATTTTGATAGTTTGGACATTTATGCACGCGGCGATACCAAATAGGTTTATTAATTATTTATTTGTTTACACTTTCTGGGGGTAAAATAGCCTTTTGGCTATATGCTACCCACACCCTGATACGGTCCATGTAATAAAAAAACATTGATAGTGGCCTGGGGCCCAATATGTCACACTGCAGCTCAGCCAATCACCAGCCTAGGTAGGAGATCGCTGCAGTGTGACAAGTCAACAACAAGCAGAAAGGAGACCAGGATACCGGAGGCATCAGGGAAGCGGTGGGAGGTAAGTCCAGTTATTTTTTTTTTAAATGCCTACAATCTTGGCAAAAAAAAAAACTATCCCGGAAAACCTTTCTAAGGCTGTGTCCACAAGTTCAGGTTTTTAAACACAATTATTGAATACTAAGCCAGGAATAGATTTGAAAAGAGGAGAAGTTTCCAGTCTCTCCTTTATAATTGTGATGTTTTTGGCTTTGCATTCAATTATTGCACGTAAAAAACTGAATGTGTGAACACTCCTTAAAGTGTACCTGTCACCAAATAAAACTTTTAATATAGTGTTCCTTGTGTAATTAGCTGGCACTTTCCCATTCACTTGCTTTTAACCCCTTAAAGAGTACCTGCCACCATGTAAACCGGGGAACTTATCTGCTCTTGTGTTCCCCTTGTCATCCTGAGTCCATATCACTTTTTATTTTTCAATTTGGGCCATTTTTTATCAAGTTACAGCCTTCTAAAGTCTGCTCACTTACTCACTGCTTTAGCTGTTGCAGGGGGGGCGTTACCCGGCAGGTATGACGTCACATGAAGCCTGCATGGTAACGCTTCTGCCCTTCCCTGTTCTATGCTGCGCTCAGTCTTTGGAGCGTGCATAGAACAGGGAGCCAATCACAGCAGACTGCCTGCGAGTCCCCTCCTCTCTGTTATGCAGATTGCGAGGCATACAGAGAGAAGGGACATCGGAGCATGCTGCCTGCCAGGCACCCTGCATTACATAGCATATGTGAGGGGCGAGGGGGACACAAGGCAGGGGGAGGTGATTATGTGCCTGCGCACAGAGCCCTGTATGCACAGCGCTCGCTCCCGCCTGCATGATTGACAGGCAGGGAGCGGGAGCTGAGCAAAGCTGCATTTCTGGAAAACGGACCAATGCTCGTCCGGCACTGGTCCTAAGCCTATGCAGCAGCTTATTCAGCGCATGAAAGACACTATGCAAGAGGGACCTCTAGTGGCCACTTTTTAGCAAGGTAAAAACTGATATAAATATTCTTTTTTGTTAATAAGACTTATTTTTACATAAGGAATACTATATAATAACTTTTACTTGATGACAGGTACTCTTTAAAGACCAAGCCCATTTTCACCTTAAAGGATATATCCAGTGGTGAAAATCTTATCCCCTATCCTAAGGCTAGGGGATAAATTTCAGATCACGGGGGTCCGACCGCTGGGGCCCCCCCTGCGATCTCTCTGTACGGGGCCCCGGCTTGCTGTCGAAGCGCTGCCTTCGGCAATCTTCGGCTCTGCCATAGCAATGTATTGAGGGGGTGTGTCAGCCGCCGCTTCGTGCGGTGGTCAACATGCGCTATCTGGCCAGCGAGTCGGGCCCCAGCGGTCGGACCCCCCGCAATCTGAAACTTATCCATTATCTTTCGGATAGGGGATACGTTTTTCACCACTGGACTACTCCTTTAACCCCTTCCCGCAGAATGAAACCAAAAGAAAAAGAAACCACTTGAGAACGGACCATGTATAAACTAAAATGAGTTTTATTGAGGATAATATCAAGACATATAGAGGGACATTTATCAATGTTTGCTTATGTATTCCTTTTTTTAGTAATTTTTTCCATACTTTTTTTTGGCTTATGTGAGACGTATTTATCAACTGCTTTCAGCCTGTTGATAATTTTCTTTCACGTAAGCAATTTTTCCTTTTTTACTTTGGTAGTAGCTTTTTCTGCTCCATGTTTGAGCTGGAGTAAATTTAGTAAATTTTTAACGCTGTTGCGACTTTTTTTTGCGCAGTTGCGACTGTCGCAGTTAATAAATACCTGACTACCCGTAGTCCATTTTAAAATTATTACTACATAGTAAATTTTAGGAAAACTTGCTTTTCTCGCTTTCCAGTCAAAATGTCGCACGAAAAAGCGTGTAGTCGCAGTTGCGACAATTTTGCGACAATTATAGTAAAGAAAACCTGACTAAACCCCTTGATAAATGTCCATAATAATGATTACACACACAGCATGGACAAACAAAAAGTGGGAACCAGGGAGCAGGGGGAGATAAAAGCCCCTGGATAAAGCCCCGTTGGGTGAAACGCGTTGGAGGTCTGGTGGGTAACTGGGGAGCGGAGGGAGTCTCACTGTTTTATGTCACTATTATATCTGGTTTTCTCTGTGATCCGTTTTGTGTGCGTTTTTAAGATATTGGTCCTATTTACTCATGGCACGTTGCTGGCACTTTAAATTGTTCAGCACACTTGGACACTATATATACTATTGTTACTTTCTTTTTATCTCCCCCTGCTCCCTGGTTCCCACTTTTTGTTTGTCCATGCTGTGTGTGTAATCATTATAAGTCTTTATATTATTCTCAATAAAACTCATTTTAGTTTATACATGGTCCGTTCTCAAGTGGTTTCTTTTTCTTTTGGTTTCATATCTAGAGCATTTACCACAGGACCCTATACATTTATGAGCATATCTCCTCCCCCTTTTTTGGTGTTTTGCCTTCCCGCAGAATGTCATATATAAACGCCGGGTTGTGCAGTGCGTTCGCGCATCCCGGCGTTTATAAATGACATTCAGTTAACCCGGCGATGCGCAGCATCGCACGGGTTAACTGGCAGAAGTCCCGCTGTTTCCAGCAGGGGACAACTTCTGCTTCACCCCCAGGACCATCCATTGATGGTCCTGGTCAGCGATCACTGTGATTGGTCCCTGTGGACCAATCACAGTGATCTGGGGTGAAAGTTCAGATCCCCCGCACTGCCCGCCCCTGGAAGTCGGGCAGAACGGGGGACGAAGGCTGCAGGGGCTCGCGGGGACCTGCGGCACACGGGGGGAACACGTGGGGACCGGCGGACTTACCTGGAGCAGCGGCAGGACCGAGGAGCAGCGGCAGGACCGGCCACGTGGACGAGCAGCGACGGGACCGGCAGGTAAGTATGTAGTCCTCAGAGGCAGCAGTGAAGATCTTCACTGCTGCTTCTAGGAGTCTGAAAACTACAACTCCCAGCATGCCTAGACAGCCTTTGGCTGTCTGGGCATGCTGGGAGTTGTAGTTTTGCAACATCTGGAGGGCCCCAGTTTGGAGACCATTGTATAATGGTCTCCAATCTGTGCTCTTCCAGCTGTTGCAAAACTACAACTCCCAGCATGCACTGACTGTCCAGGCATGCTGGGAGTTTTAGTTAAGCAACATCTGGCCCTTCAGATGTTGCCGAACTACAACTCCCAGCATGCCCTTCAGCTGTCTGGGCATGCTGGAAGTTGTAGTTTTGCAACAGCTGGAGACACACTGGTTGGGAAACATTGTTTCTAACTCAGTGTTTCCTAACCTGTGTGCCTCCAGCTGTTGCAAAACTATAACTCCCAGCATGCACTAAAAGACCATGCATGCTGGGAGTTGTAGTTTTGCAACATTTGGAGGGCCCCAGTTTGGAGACCATTGTATAATGGTCTCCAATCTGTGCTCTTCCAGCTGTTGCAAAACTACAACTCCCAGTATGCACTGACTGTCCAGGCATGCTGGGAGTTTTAGTTCAGCAACATCTGTCCCTTCAGATGTTGCCGAACTACAACTCCCAGCATGCCCTTCAGCTGTCTGGGCATGCTGGGAGTTGTAGTTTTGCAACAACTGGAGACACACTGGTTGGGAAACATTGTCTGTTTCTAACTCAGTGTTTCCTAACCTGCGTGCCTCCAGCTGTTGCAAAACTATGACTCCCAGCATGCACTAACAGACCATGCATGCTGGGAGTTGTGGTTTTGCAACAGCTGATCCAAGCCCCCCCCGCCACCCCCGTGAATGTACAGGGTACATTCACATGGGCGAGGCTTTTACAGTGGGTTTCTCGCATCTTGAGATGCAGCAAATTTTGCGCTGGGAAACTCGCTGTAATCCCCCGCCCATGTGACTGTACCCTAAAAACACTACACTACACCAACACAAAATAAAATAAAAAGTTAAAAACACTACATATACACATACCCCTACACAGCCCCCCTCCCCCAATAAGAACGTCCGGTACACCACTGTTTCCAAAGCAGAGCCTCCAGCTGTTGAAAAACAACAACTCCCAGTATTGTCGGACAGCCGTTGACTGTCCAGGCATGCTGGGAGTTTTGCAACAGCTGGAGGCACCCTGTTTGGGAATCACTGGCGTAGAATACCCCTATGTCCACCCCTATGCAAATCCCTAATTTAGGCCTCAAATGCACATGGCGCTCTCACTTTGGAGCCCTGTCGTATTTCAGGGCAACAGTTTAGGGTCACATATGGGGTATCGCTGTACTCGGGAGAAATTGCGTTACAAGGTTTGGGGGGCTTTTTCTTCTTTAACCCTTCATGAAAAGGAAATGTTGGGGTCTACACCAGAATGTTAGTGTAAAAATTTTTTATTTTTTACACTAACATGCTGATGTTGCCCTATACTTTACATTTTCACAAGAGGTAAAAGGGAAAAAAGCCCCCCAAAATTTGTAACGCAATTTCTCCCGACTACAGAGATACCGATACCCCATATGTGAGCGCAAAGTGCTCTGGGGGCGCACAACAAGGCCCAGAAGGGAGAGCGCACCATGTACATTTGAGGTGATTTGCACAGGGGTGGCTGATTGTTACAGCGGTTTTGACAAACGCAAAAAAAAAAAAAAAACACATGTGACCCCATTTCGGAAACGACACCCCTCACGGAATGTAATGAGGGGTGCAGTGAGAATTTACCCCCCACAGGTGTCTGACGGATCTTTGGAACAGTGGTCCATGAAAATGAAAACTTGTACAGCCCACTGTTCCAAAGATCTGTCAGACACCAGTGGGGGGCAAATGCTCACTGTACCCCTTGTTACGTTCCTCAAGGGGTCTAGTTTCCAAAATGGTATGCCATGTGTTTTTTTTTTGCTGTTCTGGCACCTTAGGGGCTTCCTAAATGCGACATGCTCCCCGAGCAAAATTTGCTCTCAAAAAGCCAAATATGACTCCTTCTCTTCTGAGCATTGTAGTTCGCCCATAGTGCACTTCAGGTCAACTTATGGGGTACCTCCATACTCAGAAGAGATGGGGTTACAAATTTTTGGGGGTATTTTCTGCTATTAACCCTTGCAAAAAGGTGAAATTAGGGGGGAAACACACATTTTAGTGGAAATTTTTTTTTTTTTTTTTTTTACATATGCAAAAGACGTGAAACACCTGTGGGGTAATAAGGCTCACTTTATTCCTTATTACATTCCTCAAGGGGTCTAGTTTCCAAAATGGTATGCCATGTGTTTTTTTTTGCTGTTCTGGCACCATAGGGGCTTCCTAAATGTGACATGCCCCCCGAGCAAAATTTGCTCTCAAAAAGCCAATTATGACTCCTTCTCTTCTGAGCATTGTAGTTCGCCCATAGTGCACTTCAGGTCAACTTATGGGGTACCTCCATACTCAGAAGAGAAGGGGTTACAAATATTGAGGGGTATTTCCTGCTATTAACCCTTGGAAAAATTTGAAATTTGGGGGGAAACACACATTTTAGTGAAAAAAATTTTTTTTTTTTACATATGCAAAAGTCGTGAAACACCTGTGGGGTATTAAGGCTCACTTTAATCCTTGTTATGTTCCTCAAGGGGTCTAGTTTCCAAAATGGTATGCCATGTGAGGGTTTTTTGCTGTTCTGGCACCATAAGGGCTTCCTAAATGCAACATGCCCCCCAAAAACCATTTCAGAAAAACGTACTCTCCAAAATCCCCTTATCGCTCTTTCCCTTCTGAGCCCTCTACTGCGCCCGCCGAACACTTTACATAGACATATGAGGTATGTGCTTACTTGAGAGAAATCAGGCTACAAATATAAGTATACATTTTCTCCTTTTACCCCTTGTAAAAATTCAAAAATTGGGTCTACAAGAACATGCGAGTGTAAAAAATGAAGATTGTGAATTTTCTCCTTCACTTTGCTTCTATTCCTGTGAAACACCTAAAGGGTTAAAATGATAACTGAATGTCATTTTGAATACTTTGGGGGGTGCAGTTTTTATAATGGGGTCTTTTGTGGGGTATTTCTAATAAGAAGGCCCTTCAAATCCACTTCAAACCTGAACTGGTCCCTGAAAAATAGTGAGTTTGAAAATTTTGTGAAAAATTGGAAAATTGCTGCTGAACTTTGAAGCCCTCTGGTGTCTTCCAAAAGTAAAAACTCGTCACTTTTATGATGCAGACATAAAATAGACATATTGTATATGTGAATAAAAATTTTTTTTATTTGTAATATACATTTTCCTTACAAGCAGAGAGCTTCAAAGTTAGAAAAATGCAAAATTTTCTAATTTTTCATCAAATTTTAGGATTTTTCACAAGGAAAGGATGCAAGTTACCACAAAAATTTACCACCATGTTAAAGTAGAATATGTCACGAAAAAACAATCTCGGAATCAGAATGATAACTAAAAGCATTCCAGAGTTATTAATGTTTAAAGTGACAGTGGTCAGATGTGCAAAAAACGCTCTGGTCCTTAAGGCCAAAATGGGCTTGGTCCTGAAGGGGTTAAGGAACAGGCCAATTTTCGTTTTTGCACTTTTGTTTTTTCCTCCTCTCCTTCTAAAAATCATACCGCTTTAAATTTTGCACCTACAAACCCATATAAGGGCTTGTTTTTTGTGCCACCAATTTTATTTTGTAATGACATCAATCATTTAACCCCTTCCCGCAGAATGTCATATATAAACGCCGGGTTGTGCAGTGCGTTCGCGCATCCCGGCGTTTATAAATGACATGCAGTTAACCCGGCGATGCGCAGCATCGCACGGGTTAACTGGCAGAAGTCCCGCTGTTTCCAGCAGGGGACAACTTCTGCTTCACCCCCAGGACCATCAATTGATGGTCCTGGTCAGCGATCACTGTGATTGGTCCCTGTGGACCAATCACAGTGATCTGGGGTGAAAGTTCAGATCCCCCGCACTGCCCGCCCCTGGAAGTCGGGCAGAACGGGGGACGAAGGCTGCAGGGGCTCGCGGGGACCTGCGGCACACGGGGGGAACACGTGGGGACCGGCGGACTTACCTGGAGCAGCGGCAGGACCGAGGAGCAGCGGCAGGACCGGCCACGTGGGCGCTGCCCCATTGCCGGCGCCGATAGCCAGGGGGAGAGATGTCACTCGTCATTGCGCCACGCCGTGCAGCGCATAGCAACGACGCAGGGGACACCACACCGGAGGCCAGAAGCAGCGCGGACCCGACCCCGGCAATAGGTAACTATACAACCGGGGTAATTATTCAACCGGCGCCGCTGCCCCTTCTCTCCCCATGGCTATCGGCGCCGTTGCCCCATTGCCAGGGGGAGAGAAGGGGCAGCGGCGCCGATAGCCAGGGGGAGAGAAGCGGCGGCAGCAGGGCTCCAGACCCCAGGAAAGGCAGGGGGAGAGAAGGGGGCAGCGACGGCCTCTCTCCCCCTGCCTTTCCTGGGGGCTTCTGCGGGGTCAGAAACTGTATCGGGGTATACACATGCGTACACACGCACCCTCATTTTACCAAGGATATTTGGGTAAAAAACATTTTTTTACCCAAATATCCTTGGTAAAATGAGGGTGCGTGTTATAGCCGGTGCGTGGTATACCCCGATAAATACGGTACTTTAAAAAATCCTAACTACATGCACCAAAATTAGTAGGTTTAAAACTGTGATATTCTGACCCCTATAACTTTTTTATTTTTCTGCATACGGGGCTATATGGGGGTTCATTTTTTGCGCCGTGGTCTGTAGTTTTTATTGGTACCATTTTTGTTTTGAGGAGACTTTTTGATTGCTTTTAATTAATATTTTTATTTTTATATGAAGTGACAAAAAATGCACAATTTTGGACTTTGGAATTTTTTTTTATGTGTACGCCATCGACCGTGCAGTTTAGCTAACCTTATATTTTTACAGTTCGGACATTTACGCACGTGGCGGTACCACATATGATTATTTAAATTTTTTATTACATAATTTTATTTAAAAAATGGGAAAAGGGGGGTGATTTAAGCTTTTAAGAGGGAAGCGACCGCTTTTACGCCCCCTTCCCATAGACTTTGGTAGAGTCACGAGGGGGCGGGAAAGACGTCACGAGGGGCCGGGCGTGATGTCACACACCCGGCGCCGCGAACACGGAAGCCCGCACACAGCGTTCGGAGTAATGAACTTCCGGACGCTGTGAGCGGAGCTCCGAAAATTAGGGCAGCGCACAACCCCTTTAAGTACCGGGACATCAGGGCATTCCTGTACGCCCTGTGTCCTTGACAGGTTAAAATTATGAACATAAATATATTTAAAATGTAATATAAAAAACGGCCACTAGGTGGCTCTGTTCTGTTTCCTTCCACAATTAATACAGTGGGTTCGGTCTCCCCAGGCCCGGAAGATGTCCAAACTCAGGAAGTGTTTCTCTGCACTGAGCTTGATTGACAGCTTCACAGAAAGTGAAAGCTTTACAGATTTTCACAGAAAGCTGCACAGACTGAAAGCTGCAGGAAAGCCTCACTGACAGCAATACAGACTGAAACATGCACAGAACCTGGGGTCTTTTATTAATCACAGCACTGCAACCATGTGAGGGCGGAAGTGGTCATCCAGCAGGCTTCAGTGATGTCATGCCTGCTGGAAAACACCCACTTGCACTATGTGAGCAAGAAGAAAGGCAAGATACAGAGCTTTTATAGCTCTGAAATAGTTTTAAAGGGTGGGACAGGTGTAAGAAGTAGTTAGGGAACATAGCTTAAGTTAGTTTAGAACAGTTTATTTGGTGACAGGTACTTTTTAAAGTTGTCTAGTGGGGACAGCAGATGCAGACAGAAGGAGCTGAGCAAGACTGTCCTCAGGGGATGGTGAATGCTTGTGGTTAAGCAGGTTAAACACCCTCAAAAGGGTTATCTGGAAAAATAATCTCAAATGAAAACTGGACAGGGAGCTTGTAAGTAAAAAGCAGCAGGCGACGTCCGTATTCTCTGCTCCATGTCTTCACTATAGCCCCCAGGCTTCCTCCTCTAGACTCTGCTGCAGTGTCTGCTCTGCTCTCTATGGGCTGCATGCGAGCACTAGCTGTAACTTAAAGAGAAACTGACAACTAGTTCCCTGCACAAAATCCAGTATACTAAGTTAGGGCGTGTTCACATGAGCGGATTTTGCTGCGGATTTTCAGCTGCTTATTTACTACAGCTTTTTTTCTGCTGCTCATTTTTGCTGGTAAGTCAATGATAAAATAAGCAGCAGAAAATAAAAAGCAGCAGATCAGCTGTGGAAAATCCGCTTCTGTCCACATGCTTAATTTTGCTGTAGATCTGCAGAAGATTTCCTGCTGCAGATTTTGCTGCCTATTGATTTTAATGCGTAGCAAAATCTGCTGCAGCAGATCTGTACGCACGTGGGAACGTACCATTAAAGTTTGGGTGAACAGCTATAAAATGAGGCGTCACCTACTGAAATCTGTTGGTAATGTACTGAGTTATGGTTGTAAATAATTTCATTCCTAATGCACCCCAGCGCGCATTGGAGGAGGGGAGCCGGCTGGCCGAGCTCCCTTGCCTCATCTATATTCACTCCCTGGCCCACCCCGGCTTGATTATTCAAATTCTTCACTCTCACGTCACTAGGATGTGAGAGCTGGTGAGGGAGGTGGGCGCTCACCTAAGGTCCAGCCGGCTCCCTGCCTCCAATGCACGCTGGGGCACATTAGGAATAAAACTATTTAAAACCATAATTCTGCACATAACTATCAGATTTTAGTAAATGACCCGTCATTTTACAGCTATTGACCAGCATTGTAACCCAATATACTGGGTTTAGTGCTGGCGAACTAGCTGTCAGTTTCTCTTTAATGTGTCATTACACGCTTCTCTAAAGTTTCCCTCACTAATCCCTGTCAGGTACCACATATATAAGGTTGTTCCACCCATCTCCTGTTGCCTGAGCACTTGTGTAGTTGACTACTAGTAGAGGTGTCTGAATTCTGTCCTGTTGATCCGTGTTCCTGTCCTGTACCTACAGTTGTGCTCATAATGTTTACATACCCTTGCAGAATTTAGGATTTTTTTAACCATTGTTCAGAGAATATGAATGATAACATAAAAAGGTTTCTTTCATTCATGGTTAGTGGTTGGCTGAAGCCATTTATTGTCATACAACTGTGTTTACTCACAACACAAACTACCCAAATGACCCTGATCAAAAGTTTACATACCCCAGTTCTTAATACCGTGTATTGCCCCCTTTAACATCAATAAGAGATTGAAGTCTTTTGTGGTAGTTGTGGATGAGGCTCTTTATCTTTTCAGATGGTGAAGCTGCCCATTCTTCCTGGCAAAAAGCCTCCAGTTCGCCTCAATTCTTGGGCGTTCTTGCATGAACTGCTCATTTGAGGTCTCCCCAGAGTGGCTTAATGATATTGAGGTCTAGAGACAGAGATGGCCACGCCAGAACCTTCACTTTATTTTGCTGTAGCCAATGACAGGTCAACTTGGCCTTGTGTTTTGGATCATTGTCATGTTGGGATGTCCAAGCATGTCCCATGCTCAGTACTGAGACAATCCTCAAACCTTCTGGCACAAAGTCATTTGGAGTGATGAGACTAAAATTATACTGTTTGGACACAACCATAAACGCTACATGTGGAGAGGAGTCAACAAGGCCTATGATGAAAGGTACACCATTCCTACTGTGAAATATGGTGGTGGATCGCTGATGTTTTGGGGATGAGTGAGCTGAGGCACAGGAAATTTGGTCAGAATTGATGGCAATATAAATGCAGTAATGTATCAACAAATACTGGAGGAAAATTTGCACTCATCATCCAGGAAGCTGGGTATGGGACGTACTTGGACATCCCAACATGACAATGATCCAAAACACAAGGACAAGTCAACCTGTCATTGGCAACAGCAAAATAAAGTGAAGGTTCTGGAGTGGCCATCTCAGTCTCCAGACCTCAATATCATTAAGCCACTCTGGGGGAACTAGAGGCTTTTTTACCAGGAAGAATGGACAGCTTTACCATCTGAGAAGATAAAGAGCCTCATCCACAACTACCACAAAAGACTTCAAGCTGTCATTGATGTTAAAGGGGGCAATACACAGTATTAAGAACTGGGGTATGTAAACTTTTGATCAGGGTCATTTGGGTAGTTTGTGTTGGGATTATGATTTAAAAAGAGTAAACACAGTTGTTGGACAATAAATGGCTTCAGCCAACCGCTAACCATGAGTGAAAGAAAAGTTTTTTGTGTTATCATTCATATTCTCTGAACAATGGTTAAAAAATCATAAATTCTGCAAGGGTATGTAAACTTATGAGCACAGCTGTATTTTCCTGATGTTGCCTCTGTTTTATCCCTAGGTTATTATCCAATGTATGATCTAGACTGTCCCCTGTGTTCTCATTAGGCCTGCACCACCTTGTTGCATCTGAACTTCTCACCTTTGCTGTGCTACAGACTGAGCACTGCTATAACACCTTTTAAGTTCTGCTACTCTGTACTCTGCTGTGCTGCACTACTACCATCTACAGTGTCAACAATGCAATGCAATGACCTGTTTATTCCTTCTGAGGATTCTGGAATTTGAATTGCCATAGCAGATGTTTCCGCGTGGAAATTCTGCCGTGTGCAGCGGAATCCTATTAAAACAATAGAAGTCTGCTGCAATAGAATTTCCGAGTGGAATCCTGTACCACCGGTTTCCGCTCAGATATTCCGAGTGAATGGGGCCTCACCTTCTTCGTTTCCGTTCTGCCGTTGGTATAATTGACACTTTGTTTAATCTGTTTCTATGTTCTGAGTTTAGTTATTTTATTTCATTTTTAGTACCTTACCATATTGCCTGAGATATGTGGTGGCCCAGTACAGGAAGTGTTACCCCGTGCTCCTGCTGTCCTGTCAGGCAGCCTCCTTCAGTGTCCCCAAGGTCCCCTGCACTTGTTTCCCCATTATAAATATGTTTTACCATGTTAAGTGTTATAAAATGTAATGTTGCTTACAGAGTTATACCATGTGATATGTCATGTGATTGTTACCCAGGAGGTACCAGTGACCAGGTGATCCCAAGAGTGACCTATGGGCTCCTTGCTAATCTCCCCCATATAAGCCCTGGGTGGAGCTAGCTTCTCCCTCTTTGAGCTCTGCTCTTCTGCTAAGATGAGGTCCAGTGCAGTCATGCCTAGTGTGTCTGTCCAGAGTGTTGGAGACCTCAAAGTCCAGTCCTGCAGGGACCACAAAGTTAAGTAAGCTAAAGTCACAGCTTTATGAGACAAGTCAATTCCTGTCACCCGTCAAGTCAGCGTGGTCTGCATTCAATTGTCCAGTCCTACTACAAATCCCAGCAAACCCTTAAGGTCTCTGCATCACTGATCACCTCCTTGGGTCCTGGCTGAACTGTATAGACTTTACCAACTATCTACCCTCAGTAAAGCTATCGTTGTCTGTAACTTGGCGTCGGAGTCTTTATTGCTCCCGTGCCTAGCCCAGGATCCAGTAGTATACCCTTGGGTGGTTATAGGCTAAACTAGGCCCTGGCGTCACAAAGACAAGGGGAAAATGCCATCTGCCCCTAGGGTAACAACATCTGCCCTCCACCACACACCCCGCCACCACAGATACTTTTAACAGCACTTAGTGACATGCTTTACATGGACACGATGACACAATGAAAATCTCTAGACCCTATTATTTGTATGGTGGAAGTTTGTAAGCATACTTTGTGTTACTTGTACAGAGGTCATTCTTCTCTATCTACTGGTGTCACATTTCACTGTAATACAGCGATCCCTCAACATACGATGGTAATTCGTTCCAAATGAACCATTGTTACATGAATCCATCATATGTTGAGGGATCCATGCAATAGTAATATAGAAAGTTATACTAACGTGTCCCCGACGCTCCGGACCGTCACCGCTGGCCTGGAACGTCGCTGTCATCACGTCCCCAGGGTGTCCTCGCTGTTCCGGACCGTCACTGCTGGCCAGGATCGTCACTTTCCATTGCCATCATCACGTCGCTGCGTATGCCGCTCCTATTGGATGATGGGACGCGTGCGTGGTGACGTGATGAAGACGAAGGAGAGTTACGGCGATGCAGCGGAGCCCAAAGAGGGTGGTCCGGAACATCGGAGACAGATGAGTGACACTCACCTGACCACAAGGGGCACCTTAAACGGCTATCCAGCAGCAGCCGAAGCAGTCTGCGCTGCCAGATTGCCATTTATGCGATGGCCCCGGCATAAAAAAGCATCGTATGTCGAAATTATCGTATCTCGGGGCCATCGTAGGTTGGGGATGACTGTACTGTACAGATCTCTTTCCAGCAGCCTGCTCCTTAACATAACAGACAGAACATTAAGTCTCAGTTTAGTTTTAGGCTTAGTAGCTAGACTTGAAGATTTCAGGTTTATTTTATGTGTATCGGGGGGAGGGACAGCACCAAAAAGTGAATTAACCCCTTCCTAATAAAAGTTTAAATCCCCCCTTTCCCATTTTTTAAATAAAATAACGTAATGAAAAAGAAAAATAATCATATGTGGTAAAGCCATGTGCGTAAATGTCCAAACTATTAAAATATAAGGTTAGCAAAACCGCATGGTCGATGGCTTACACGTAAAAAAAAAATAACCAAAGTCCAAAATTGTGCATTTTTGGTCACTACATATAACATAAAAAAATTAATAAAAAGTGATCAAAAAGTCCCAAAACTAAAATGGTACCGATAAAAAGAACAGACCAGTGCAAAAAATTTGCCCTTATACACCCCCTTATGCGGAAAAATAAAAAAGTTATAGTGGTCAGGATATGCAATTTTAAACATACTAATTTTGATGCATGTAGTTATAATTTTTTAAAGTAAAAAAATAAAATAAAACCTACATAAATTGGGTATCCTTGTAACCGTATGAATCTGAGAAAAAAGATAAGGTGTCATTTTTACCAAAAAGTGCACTGCGTAGAAACAAAAGCCCTAAAAAGTTACAAAATGGCAGGGTTTTTTTTTTATTCCCCCCCCCCCCCCCCCACAAATACGTTTTTTTTTTTTGTTTCGCCGCAGATTATGCTATAAAATACGTGATGTTATTACAAAGTCAAATTGGTGACCCAAAAACCAAACCCTTATATGGGTCTGTAGGTGCAAAATAGGTTCAAAATTTAAAGCAGAAAAAGGAAGAAAAAACTAAAGTGCAAAAACGAAAACTGGCTGGATCCTTAAAGGTTTTTTTTTTTTATCAACTGTTGCTAGAAAGTTAAACAGATTTGTAAATTACTTCTATTAAAAAATCTTAATCCTTCCAGTACTTATCAGCTGCTGTATGCTGCATAGGAAGTTGAGTTGTTCTTTTCTGTCTGACCACAGTGCTCTCTGCTGACACCTCTGTCCATGTCAGGAACTGTCCAGAGCAGGAGAGGTTTGCTATGAGGATTTGCTTAGGCTCTGGACAGAGGTGTCAGAAGAGAGCACTGTGGTCAGACTAGAACTAACAACTCAACTTCCTTTGGAGCATTCAGCAGCTGATAAGTACTGGAAGGAGGGGTCATCCAGGGGGGTCATCAGAATGAATTCACACCGGTAATTTGCGGCAATTCTGGGTCTCCGGTGACCCGGAAGATAAGGGGGATCGGGGTTGTCCAAGACCCCCACGATCCCCCTGAAGGGATAGGAGTGAGGCGGCAGGGGTGCAACCCTTCCTATCCCTGCAATTGGTCGTCTAGAAGCAACAACCAATAGCAGATCAGGGGCGGGGGGGGGGTAACTTTCGGTTTTCCCGTTCTGCCCACCCACAGTAGGCTGGGCAGAGCGGGGAAACCGACGAGGACCGCCGCTGCCAATGGGTGAGTGGACCTTCGGCGGGCGACGAACAGCGGTGGTGATCGGTGGCAGCAGAGGACGGCGATGCGGCTCCCTGGATCATGCAAAAGCCGGTGAGTTGCCTAGCAACATCTGGAGGGCTACAGTTTGAGACCACTATACAGTGGTCTCTAAACTGTAGCCCTCCAGATTTTGCAAAACTACAACTCCCAGCATGCCCAGACAGCTGTTTGCTGTTTGGGCATGCTGGGATTTGCAGTTTTGCAACAGCTGGAGGGCTACAGTTTGGAGATCACTGTGCAGTGGTCTCTAAACTGTGGCCCTCTAAATCTTGCAAAACTACAACTCCTAGCATGCCCACACAGCAGTTTGCTGTCTAAGCATGCTGGGATTTGTAGTTTTGCAACATTTTGAAGGCCACAGTTTGGAGATCACTGTGAAGTGGTCTCTAAACTGTAGCCCTCCAGATGTTGCAAAACTGCAAATCCCAGCATGCCCAGACAGCAAACAGCTGTCTCGGCATGCTGAGAGTTGTAGTTGCGTACTTCCAGCTGTTGTATAACTACATCTCCCAGCATGCCTTTCGGCGATCAGTACATGCTGGGAGTTGTAGTTTTGCAACAGCTGGAGGCACACTGGTTGGAAAATACTGAGTTAGGTAACAGAACCTAACTGATGGTTTTCCAACCAGTGTACCTCCAGCTGTTGCAAAAGTACAACTCCCAGCATGCACGGTCTGTCAGTACATGCTGTGAGTTGTAGTTTTGAAACAGGATACATTCACATGGGCAGGTTTACAGTAAGTTTCCTGCTTGAAGTTTGAGCTGCGGCACTGCGAATGTACCCTAAAAACACTAAACTACATTACACTAACACATAATAAAGGATAAAACACTACATATACACCCCATTGCATTTTCCCCCCCAATAAAAATGAAAAATGTATCGTACAGCAGTGTTTCTAAAACGGAGCCTCCAGCTGTTGCAAAACAACAACTCCCACCATTTCCGGATATCCACTGACTGTCCAGGCATGCTGGGAGTTTAGCAGCAGCTGGAGGCACCCTGTTTGGGAATCACTGGTGTAGAATACCCTTATGTCCACCCCTATGCAATCCCAAATTCAGGCCTTAAATGCGCATGGCGCTCTCTCACTTCGGAGCCCTGTCATATTTCAAGGAAATAGTTTAGGGCCACATATGGGGTATTTCCGTACTCGGGAGAAACTGCACTACAAATTTTGGGGGCCTTTTTCTCCTTTTACCCCTTATGAAAAGGAAAAGTTGGGGGCTACACCAGCCTGTTAGTGCAAAAAAATTAACATTTTTACACTAACATGCTGGTGTGGCCCCATACTTTTTATTTTCAAGTGGTAAAAGGAAAAAAGACCCCCAAAATTTTTAACGAAATTTCTCCTGAGTATGAAAATACCCCATATGTGGGCGTAAAATGCTCTTCGGACGCACAACAGGGCTCAGGATTGAGAGCGCACTATGTACATTTGAGGCCTAAATTGGTGATTTGCACAGGGGTGGCTGATTTTACAGCTGACATAAAAGCAAAAAAATATCCACATGTGACCCCATTTTGGAAACTACACCCCTCACAGAACGTAACAAGGGGTATAGTGAGCCTGAACACCCCACAGGTGTTTGACGAATTTTCATTAAAATTGGATGGGAAAATGAAAAAGAAAAATGTTTTTCACTAAAATGCTGGTGTTACCCAAAATTTTTCATTTTCACAAGGAAAAATTGGAAAAAAGCCCCCCAAAATTTGTAACCCCATTTCTTCTGGGTAAGAACTTACCCCATATGTGGATGTAAAGTGCTCTGCTGGCGCACTACAATGTTCAGAAGAGAAGGAGCGCCATTGGGCTTTTGAAGAGAAAATTTGACCAGAATTGAAGGCCACATGTGTTTACAAAGCCCCCATAGTGCCAGAACAATAGAACCCCCCCCCCACATGTGACCCCATTTTGGAAACTACACCCCTCATGTAATGTAATAAGGGGTACAGTGAGCATTTACGCCCAACAGGTGTCTGACAGATTTTTAGAACAGTGGTCCGTGAAAATGAAAAATGTTATTTTTCATTTGCACAGCCCACTGTTCCAAAGATCTGTCAAACGCCAGTGGGGTGTAAATACTCACTGCACCCCTTATTAAATTCTGTGAGGGGTGTAGTTTCAAAAATGGGGTCACATGTGGGGGGTCCACTGTTCTGGCAAGACGAGGGGCACCACCATTTCAGAAAAACTTGTTCTCCAAAATCCCACTGTCGCTCCTTCCCTTCTGAGCCCTCTAGTGCAGCCCTCACAGAGCACTTGACATGCACATATGAGGTATTTCCTTACGCGAGAGAAATTGGGTTACATATTTTAGGAAGATTTCTCTCCTTTTACCCCTTGTAAAAATTCAAAAACTGGGTCTACAAGAACTTGTCAGTGTAAAAAATTTAGATTTTGAATTTTCTCCTTCAATTTGCTGCTATTCCTGTGAAACACCTAAAGGGTTAACAAACCTTTTGAATGTCATTTTGAATACTTTGAGGGGTGCAGTTTTTATAATGGCGTCATTTATGGGGTATTTCTAATAAGAAAGCCCTTCACATCCACTTCAAAACTGAACTAGTCCCTGAAAAATTCCGATTTTGTGAAAAATTGGAAAATTGCTGCTATACTTTGAAGCCCTCTGATGTCTTCCAAAAGTAAAAACATGTAAACTTTATGATGCAAATTTAAATTAGACATATTGTATATGTGAATCAATATAAAAAAAAATTGGAATATTCATTTTCCTTATAAGCAGAGAGCTTCACAGTAAAAAAAAATGCTACATTTTCAATTTTTTCAGAGAATTTTAGAATTTTTCACCAAGAAATCATGCAAGTATTGACAAAATTTTACCACTAACATAATGTAAAATATGTAAAAAAAAAAAAAAAAAACTATCTCGGAATCAGAATGAAAGGTAAAAGCTTCCCAGAGTTATTAATTCTTAAAGTGACAGTGGTCAGATGTGAAAAAAATGGCCGGGTCCTACACTGAAAATTGGCTGGGTCCTTAAAGGGGTACTCCGCCCCTAGACATCTTATCCCCTTTCCAAAGGATAGGAGATAAGATGTCAGATCGCCGTGGTTCCGCTGCTGCGGCACCCCGCTATCATTACAGCACAGAGCGAGTTCGCTCTGTGCGTAATGACGGGCGATACAGGGGAAGGAGCAGCGTGACGTCATGGCTTCGCCACGCCCCCTCCCATAGACTTGTATTGAAATGGACGGGCCGTGACGTCACGAGGGGCGGAGCCGTGACGTAACGATGCTTCGGCCCCTGTATTGCCCGTCATTACATGCAGAGCGAACTCGCTCTGTGCTGTAATGATAGAGCAGTGCCGCAGCGGGGATCCCAGGGTTCCCCAGCAGCGGGACCGCGGCGATCTGACATCTTATCCCCTATCCTTTGGATAGGGGATAAGATGTCTAGGGGCGGAGTACCCCTTTAAGGGGTTAAGGCCAAAATGGGCTGAGTCCTTAAACGGATCATGTATGCCCTGTGCACGCTCCTGCCATTTGAAGTGCATTAAGGAGCTAAGAGCAGCCAGGACCCATGGCTAAAACCGGACATCTCCGATCTGGCTGATGTTCGTCATTAACCCTTTAGACGACACAATCAAAGTTGATTGCGGTGTATGCATGTGGGAAATACAGTTGCAGGCTAGTTCTGGGAGCTCATTGGGACCACTGCGACAAAATCGTAATGTTTCGATCAGCTGAGAGGAAGAGTGGAGGTCTCTTTGCTTGTTTCGGCTCATCTGATCAGCGCCTCAGCAGCCTGCACTAGTGGAGCATGGATAACATTGATCAATGCTGTACTATAGCACAGCATTGAACAGTGTATGCAATTGAAAGACTGCAAATAATAGTCCCCTATGGAACTATATAAAAATTATTTTAAAAAAGTCAATAAATGTGTGTAAGCCCCTTCCCTAATAAAAGTTTAACCCCTTGGGGAAGAAGCACATTTTTACCTTAAAGGGGTACTCCGCCCTTAGACATCTTATACCCTATTCAAAGGATAGGGAATAAGATGTTGTTTCGCTCGATCAGATATCTTATTCCCCTATCCTTTGGCTAGGGGATATGATGTCTTGGGGCAGAGTACCCCTTTAAGGTTTAAATGGGCTTCGTCCCCAAGGAGTTAAACTTTTATCTCCGTGCTGCGCCCGGCGTTTGTTTAGAGTGTCAGGTTCAGTGCCGGAGGCTCGTGACGTCACGGGTGTGCCCCTGAATGCAAGTCTATGATGTCACGAGCGGGGCGTGACCATGATGTCACGAGCCTCCGCCCCGCATTGCCAGTCATACGGCATGGAGCAAGTTGGCTCCATGCAACTGATGTCTGGGGTGCCGCAGTTGGATGTCTGGGGTGCCTTTGGATAGGGAATAAGATGTCTAGGCACGAAGAACCCCTTTAAGGACGAGGCCAATTTTTGTTTTTGCACTTTCGTTTTTTCCTCCTTAACATCATAACTCTTTCAATTTTCCACCTACAGACCCATATAAGGGCTTGTTTTTTGCGTCACCAACTGTGCTTTGTAATGACATCACTTAGGTTATAACATAATCTGTGGTGAAACAAAAAAAACTTATTTGGGGGGGAGAAATTTTAAAAAAAACACGCCATTTTGTAACTTTTGGGGGCTTCCTTTTCTACACAGTGCACTTTTCGGTACAAATGACACCTTATTTTTATTCTGTAGGTCCAAATGGTTACAAAGATACCCAATTTATGTAGGTTTCATTTTATTTTACTACTTTAAAAAAAGGAATACATGCACCAAAATTAGTATGTTTAAAATTGTCATCTTCTGACCCCTATAGTTTTTTTATTTTTTGCTTACAGGGCTATATGAGGGCTCATTTTTTGAGCCGTGGTCTTTAGTTTTTATCAGTACCATCAGTACTTTTTACCTTTTTATAAAAAAAATTTGGTATATGAAGTGACCAAAAAGGCACAATTTTGGACTTTGGTATTTTTGGACTTTGTACACCATCCACCGTGCGGTTAAACTACCCTTATATTTTAATAGTTCGGACATTTACGCACGCGGCGGCGGCACCACTTTTTTTTTTTTACTTTTTTTTTAGCCCCCAAATGGGGCTATAACATGCAATAATTTGATTGCATACACTGACCAATTGTTACGCCGAGCGCTCCGGGTCCCCGCTCCTCCCCGGAGCGCTCGCAACATCCTCGCAATCGCAGCGCCCCGGTCAGACCTGCTGACCGGGTGCGCTGCGATACCTCTCCCAGCCGGGATGCGATTCGCGATGCGGGTGGCGCCCGCTCGCGATGCGCACCCCGGCTCCCGTACCTGACTCGCTCTCCGTCGGTCCTGTCCCGGCGCGCGCGGCCCCGCTCCTTAGGGCGCGCGCGCGCCGGGTCTCTACGGTTTAAAGGGCCACTGCGCCGCTGATTGGCGCAGTTGGCTTAATTAGTTCATTCACCTGTGCACTTCCCTATTTAACCTCACTTCCCCTTCCCTTCCTTGCCGGATCTTGTTGCCATCGTGCCAGTGAAAGCGTTTCCCAGTGTGTTCCTAGCCTGTGTTCCAGACCTCCTGCCGTTGCCCCTGACTACGATCCTTGCTGCCTGCCCCGACCTTCTGCTACGTCCGACCTTGCTCTTGTCTACTCCCTTGTACCGCGCCTATCTTCAGCAGTCAGAGAGGTTGAGCCGTTGCTAGTGGATACGACCTGGTTGCTACCGCCGCTGCAAGACCATCCCGCTTTGCGGCGGGCTCTGGTGAAAACCAGTAGCAGCTTAGAACCGGTCCACTAGCACGGTCCACGCCAATCCCTCTCTGGCACAGAGGATCCACCTCCTGCCAGCCGAAACGTGACAGTAGATCCGGCCATGGATCCCGCTGAAGTACCACTGCCAGTTGTCGCCGACCTCACCACGGTGGTCGCCCAGCAGTCGCAACAGATAGCGCAACAAGGCCACCAGCTGTCTCAACTGACCGTGATGCTACAGCAGCTACTACCACAGCTTCAGCAATCATCTCCTCCGCCAGCTCCTGCACCTCCTCCGCAGCGAGTGGCCGCTTCCGGCCTACGACTTTCCTTGCCGGATAAATTTGATGGGGACTCTAAGTTTTGCCGTGGCTTTCTTTCACAATGTTCCCTGCACTTGGAGATGATGTCGGACCAGTTTCCTACTGAAAGGTCTAAGGTGGCTTTCGTAGTCAGCCTTCTGTCTGGGAAAGCTCTGTCATGGGCCACAACGCTCTGGGACCGCAATGACCCCGTCACTGCCTCTGTACACTCCTTCTTCTCGGAAATTCGAACTGTCTTTGAGGAACCTGCCCGAGCCTCTTCTGCTGAGACTGCCCTGCTGAACCTGGTCCAGGGTAATTCTTCTGTTGGCGAGTACGCCATCCAATTCCGTACTCTTGCTTCCGAATTATCCTGGAATAATGAGGCCCTCTGCGCGACCTTTAAAAAAGGCCTATCCAGCAACATTAAAGATGTTCTGGCCGCACGAGAAATTCCTGCTAACCTGCATGAACTCATTCATCTTGCCACTCGCATTGACATGCGTTTTTCCGAAAGGCGTCAGGAGCTCCGCCAGGATATGGACTTTGTTCGCACGAGGCGTTTTTTCTCCCCGGCTCCTCTCTCCTCTGGTCCTCTGCAATCCGTTCCTGTGCCTCCCGCCGTGGAGGCTATGCAAGTTGACCGGTCTCGCTTGACACCTCAAGAGAGGACACGACGCCGCATGGAGAATCTTTGCCTGTACTGTGCCGGTACCGAACACTTCCTGAAGGATTGTCCTATCCGTCCTCCCCGCCTGGAAAGACGTACGCTGACTCCGCACAAAGGTGAGACAGTTCTTGATGTCAACTCTGCTTCTCCACGCCTTACTGTGCCTGTGCGGATATCTGCCTCTACCTTCTCCTTCTCCACTAAGGCCTTCTTGGATTCCGGATCTGCAGGAAATTTTATTTTGGCCTCTCTCATCAACAGGTTCAACATCCCAGTGACCAGTCTCGCCAGACCCCTCTACATCAATTGTGTTAACAATGAAAGATTGGACTGTGCCGTGCGTTACCGCACGGAACCCCTCCTAATGTGCATCGGACCTCATCACGAAAAAATTGAGTTTTTGGTCCTCTCCAATTGCACTTCCGAAATTCTCCTTGGACTACCGTGGCTTCAACGCCATTCCCCAACCCTTGATTGGTCCACAGGAGAGATCAAGAGCTGGGGTACTTCTTGTTTCAAGGACTGTCTTAAACCGGTTCCCAGTACTCCCTGCCGTGACCCTGTGGTTCCCCCTGTAACCGGTCTCCCTAAGGCTTATATGGACTATGCTGACGTATTTTGCAAAAAGCAAGCTGAGACTTTACCCCCTCACAGGCCTTTTGACTGTCCTATTGACCTCCTCCCGGGCACTACTCCACCCCGGGGCAGAATTTATCCTCTGTCCGCCCCAGAGACTCTTGCTATGTCTGAATACATCCAGGAAAATTTAAAAAAGGGGTTTATCCGCAAATCCTCCTCTCCTGCCGGAGCTGGATTTTTCTTTGTGTCCAAAAAAGATGGCTCCCTACGTCCTTGCATTGATTACCACGGACTTAAAAAAATCACGGTAAAGAACCGCTACCCCCTACCTCTTATCTCTGAACTCTTTGATCGCCTTCAAGGTGCCCACATCTTTACCAAACTGGACTTAAGAGGTGCATATAATCTCATCCGCATCAGGGAGGGGGACGAATGGAAAACTGCATTTAACACCAGAGATGGACACTTTGAGTATCTGGTCATGCCCTTTGGCCTGTGCAACGCCCCTGCCGTCTTCCAAGACTTTGTTAATGAAATTTTTCGTGATCTCTTATATTCCTGTGTTGTTGTGTATCTGGACGATATTCTGATTTTTTCTGCCAACTTAGAAGAACATCGCCAGCATGTCCGCATGGTTCTTCAGAGACTTCGAGACAATCAACTTTATGCCAAAATGGAGAAATGTCTGTTTGAATGTCAATCTCTTCCTTTCCTAGGATACTTGGTCTCTGGCCAGGGACTACAAATGGACCCAGATAAACTCTCTGCCGTCTTAGATTGGCCACGCCCCTCCGGACTCCGTGCTATCCAACGTTTTTTGGGGTTCGCCAATTATTACAGATAATTCATTCAACATTTTTCCACTATTGTGGCTCCTATCGTGGCTTTAACCAAGAAGAATGCCAATCCTAAGTCCTGGTCTCCCCAAGCGGAAGACGCATTTAAACGGCTCAAGTCTGCCTTTTCTTCTGCTCCCGTGCTCTCCAGACCTGACCCATCTAAACCCTTCCTATTGGAGGTTGATGCCTCCTCAGTGGGAGCTGGAGCGGTCCTTCTACAAAAAAATTCTTCCGGGCATGCTGTTACTTGTGGTTTTTTTTCTAGGACCTTCTCTCCGGCGGAGAGGAACTACTCCATCGGGGATCGAGAACTACTGGCCATTAAATTGGCACTTGAGGAATGGAGGCATCTGCTGGAGGGATCAAAATTTCCAGTTATCATTTTCACCGATCACAAGAATCTCTCCTATCTCCAGTCTGCCCAACGGCTGAATCCTCGCCAGGCCAGGTGGTCGTTGTTCTTTGCCCGTTTTAACTTTGAAATTCATTTTCGCCCTGCCGACAAGAACATTAGGGCCGATGCTCTCTCTCGTTCCTCGGATGCCTCGGAAGTAGAGGTCTCTCCGCAACACATCATTCCTCCTGACTGTCTGATCTCCTCTTCTCCAGCCTCCATCAGGCAAACTCCTCCAGGGAAGACCTTCGTTTCTCCACGCCAGCGTCTCGGGATTCTCAAATGGGGTCACTCCTCCCACCTCGCAGGCCATGCGGGCATCAAAAAGTCCTTGCAACTCATCTCTCGTTTCTATTGGTGGCCGACTCTGGAAACAGATGTTGTTGATTTTGTGCGGGCCTGTACTGTCTGTGCCCGGGATAAGACTCCTCGCCAGAAGCCTGCTGGTCTCCTTCACCCTCTGCCTGTCCCCGAACAGCCTTGGTCTCTGATTGGTATGGACTTTATTACAGACCTACCCCCATCCCGTGGCAACACTGTTGTTTGGGTGGTCGTTGATCGATTTTCCAAGATGGCACATTTTATTCCTCTTCCTGGTCTTCCTTCAGCGCCTCAGTTGGCAAAACAATTTTTTGTACACATTTTTCGTCTTCACGGTTTGCCCACGCAGATTGTCTCGGATAGAGGTGTCCAATTCGTGTCAAAATTCTGGATGGCTCTCTGTAAACAACTCAAGATTAAATTAAACTTCTCTTCTGCTTATCATCCTCAATCCAATGGGCAAGTAGAAAGAATTAACCAGGTCCTGGGTGACTATTTACGGCATTTTGTTTCCTCCCGCCAGGATGACTGGGCAGATCTTCTACCTTGGGCCGAATTCTCGTACAACTTTAGAGTCTCTGAATCTTCTGCTAAATCCCCATTTTTCGTGGTGTACGGACGTCACCCTCTTCCCCCCCTCCCTACTCCCTTGCCCTCTGGTTTGCCCGCTGTGGATGAAGTGACTCGTGATCTTTCCACCATATGGAAAGAGACCCAAAATTCTCTTTTACAGGCTTCATCTCGCATGAAAAAGTTTGCCGATAAGAAAAGAAGAGCTCCCCCCATCTTTGCTCCCGGAGACAAGGTATGGCTCTCCGCTAAATATGTCCGCTTTCGTGTCCCCAGTTACAAACTGGGACCATGCTATCTTGGTCCTTTCAAAGTCTTGTGCCAGATTAATCCTGTCTCTTACAAACTCCTTCTTCCTCCTTCTCTTCGTATTCCCAATGCCTTCCATGTCTCTCTCCTTAAACCACTCATCATCAACCGTTTCTCTCCCAAACTTGTTTCTCCCACTCCTGTTTCCGGTTCTTCTGACATCTTCTCCGTAAAGGAGATACTGGCCTCCAAGACGGTCAGAGGAAAAAGACTTTTTTTTGGTAGATTGGGAGGGCTGTGGTCCTGAAGAGAGATCCTGGGAACCTGAGGACAACATCCTAGACAAAAGTCTGGTCCTCAGGTTCTCAGGCTCCAAGAAGAGGGGGAGACCCAAGGGGGGGGGTACTGTTACGCCGAGCGCTCCGGGTCCCCGCTCCTCCCCGGAGCGCTCGCAACATCCTCGCAATCGCAGCGCCCCGGTCAGACCTGCTGACCGGGTGCGCTGCGATACCTCTCCCAGCCGGGATGCGATTCGCGATGCGGGTGGCGCCCGCTCGCGATGCGCACCCCGGCTCCCGTACCTGACTCGCTCTCCGTCGGTCCTGTCCCGGCGCGCGCGGCCCCGCTCCTTAGGGCGCGCGCGCGCCGGGTCTCTACGGTTTAAAGGGCCACTGCGCCGCTGATTGGCGCAGTTGGCTTAATTAGTTCATTCACCTGTGCACTTCCCTATTTAACCTCACTTCCCCTTCCCTTCCTTGCCGGATCTTGTTGCCATCGTGCCAGTGAAAGCGTTTCCCAGTGTGTTCCTAGCCTGTGTTCCAGACCTCCTGCCGTTGCCCCTGACTACGATCCTTGCTGCCTGCCCCGACCTTCTGCTACGTCCGACCTTGCTCTTGTCTACTCCCTTGTACCGCGCCTATCTTCAGCAGTCAGAGAGGTTGAGCCGTTGCTAGTGGATACGACCTGGTTGCTACCGCCGCTGCAAGACCATCCCGCTTTGCGGCGGGCTCTGGTGAAAACCAGTAGCAGCTTAGAACCGGTCCACTAGCACGGTCCACGCCAATCCCTCTCTGGCACAGAGGATCCACCTCCTGCCAGCCGAAACGTGACACCAATGCTATTCAGGCTTGGAGCAGCAGTTCACCGATTGGATGGTGGGGAGGCAGGTAAGCACCATCCCAACGTTTTCTCAGCTGACCGGGACATCGTGGTTTCACCGCGATGGCCCCAATCAGCTCCGCTGAGCTGCTAGGACACTTTTACTTTCGGTTTAGACACTGCAATCAACTTTGATTGCGGCGTCTAAAGGGCTAATGCCAGGCAACGGCTTGATCGGTAATGCCCAGCATTAACCCTGGGTCCTGGCTGCTGATAGCAGTCAGGACCCACCGGGTTTGACGTGTGCTCAGCTCATGAGCGTGCTTCAAACCCCGGAAACGGGACAAGGGTGTACATGTACGCCCTCCGTCCTTAAGTACCAGGACGTGAAGGCGTACCAGGACACAAGGGCGTACCAGGCCGCGAGGGCATACCTGTATGCTCTCCATCCCCAACAGGTTAAATAACCTTCCTTTTCCAATTTTGTTAATAAAATAATTAGAGATGAGCGAACTTACAGTAAATTCGATTTGTCACGAACTTCTCGGCTCGGCAGTTGATGACTTATCCTGCATAAATTAGTTCAGCTTTCAGGTGCTCCGGTGGGCTGGAAAAGGTGGATACAGTCCTAGGAAAGAGTCTCCTAGGACTGTATCCACCTTTTTCAGCCCACGGGAGCACCTGAAAGCTGAACTAATTTATGCAGGATAAGTCATCAACCGCCGAGCCGAGAAGTTCGTTACGAATCGAATTTACTGTAAGTTCGCTCATCTCTAAAAATAATGTAAACAAAAATAAACATGGACATTTTTGGTCACTTCATAGATCAGAAAAAAATTATAATAAGCAATCAAAAAGTCCCATGAAAACAAAAATGGTACTGATAAAAACTACAGATTGCGGTGCAAAAAATGAGCCCTCGTACATTCCTGTATTCAAAAAAATAAAACTGTTAAAGGGGTCAGTAAAGGACAGTTTTAACCCTTTCCCTCCCCAGGATATATGCGTACGTCCTTAAAAAGGGGGAGCAGCTACGGAGCAGGATTGTGATCTCATCCTGCTCCATACCACACGGCCTCCGGCTGGAATCAACAGCCAGGGGCCGCAGCTAATAGCCTGCAGTGGCTATCGCTGCTGCATGGCTATTAAACTTTTAGATCCCGCAATCAAAGCTGATTGTGGGACCTAAAACCGGCAACTCAAAGTTGCCGGCTGGTTGCTATGGGGACCACCACAGGGCAAATGCATGGTCCCTATCACCTCAAATGACGGCCAGAGGGTCCCTACCTTCCTCAGTGCTGACGATCTGTCTGTGGCTCCAGCCTGCTTTGCCAGGCTAGAGCAACAGACCGCAGTTAACACTGATCAATGTTGTGTAATAGCATATCATTGATCAGTGTTAGGAATCGATTCCATGTAATAGTCCCCTATGGGGACTAAACAAAAAAATTTAAAAAATAATTTTAAAAAAGTAATAAATGTGTATAACCCCTCCCTCTAATAAAAGTTTGAATCACCCCCCTTTTCCCATTTTATAAATAAAATAATGTTAAAAAAAACAAAACATATGTGTTATCGCCGCATGCCTAAATGTCTGAATTATTAAAATATTATGTTAATTAAACCGCACAGTCAATGGCGTAAACAGGAAAAAAATACCAGCCCAGAATTGCGTAGTTTTGGCCACTTTATATAGCAGAAGATGGTATTGTTAAAAACTACAGATCACAACACAAAAAATAAGCCTTCAAACATCTCCGAATATAGAAAAAAAAAAAAAAGTTATAGGGGTCAGAAGAAGACAATTTTAACCCCTCTGTCACTTTATGCATATGCAAATTTGGGATGCTTTTACTTATAAATTTGATCCTGAGATAGTTTTTTCGTGACATGTTCTACTTTATGTTAGTGGTAAATTTTCGTTGATACTTGCATCATTTCTTTGTGAATTTTCAATGTGAAAATTTCAGGAAAAATTTGAAAATGTTTAATTTTTTCTAACTTTTAAGCACTCTGCTTGTAAGGAAAGGGGACATGTCAAATAAATAAATGACATATTGATTCACGTATAGAATATGTTAACTTTATGTTGGCATCATAAAGTTGACATGTTTTTACTTTTTGAAGACATCAGAGGGCTTCATAGTATAGAAGCAATTTTCACGAAAATGTCAAAATCAGAATTTTTCAGGGACCAGTTAAGTTTTGAAGTGAATATGAGGGTCTTTATGTTAGAAATCCCTTATAATGGACCACATTATGAAAACTGCACCCCCTTTTAAAAGGGGATGTGGCTTTTAAATAGGGCTGAACTACAATACCTGACACAGCCTGAACGAGCGGGGCTATGTTCCTAGAAGGAAGCAACCATAAGTATATGCTTTCAGCAATGGTGGCTCTAAATGTTGGACCTCCACCTACATTTCTTACCTTTAGAACCTGTATAAAGTTATAAAGACAATGCTAGGTTGTCATGGATCAGCCCCTTTAACTACCTGCACCATTTATGTATTAGTAGTATTTATGTCCATCGACTCCAAGAGGACTACATCACTCAGCAGTGACTTTCCTGAGTTCAGACACCACTGCCGTGTGGTTTTTAGTTTTACGCTAACACTTCCATGGGAATTGCGAATTAGCCTTCAAAAGGAAAAGCCTCATCTTCCTTTTTGTGGCATTCATTTTCACTTTCCCAGTTGCCTACTGGCCCGGAGGGAAAGGGCAGGTTTGTTGGGGGGCCTCTCTTCTTTCAGAAAAATGGCGATGGACCGTTTTTTTAGTGTGACACCCTTGCACTTTTTCTTGCACTTGGGTGATAGAGAGCATGTTACTCGGCTCTTAACAAAATACACAAAGCAAATTGTACAGTATCACTGCCTTTCAAAAAAGAGATCAGAATACTTGTTTTTAACCCCTTCAGGACGGAGCCCATTTTGGCCTTAAGGACCGGAGCGTTTTTTGCACATCTGACCACTGTCACTTTAAACATTAATAACTCTGGAATGCTTTTAGTTATCATTCTGATTCCGAGATTGTTTTTTCGTGGCATATTCTACTTTAACATAGTGGTAAATTTTTGTCGATACTTGCATCCTTTCTTGGTGAAAAATCCGTAAATTTGATGAAAAATTTGAAAATTTTGCATTTTTCTAACTTTGAAGCTCTCTGCTTGTAAGGAAAATGGATATTACGAATACATTTTTTTTGGTTCACATATACAATATGTCTACTTTATGTTTGCATCATAAAATTGACGTGTTTTTACTTTTGGAAGACACCAGAGGGCTTCAACGGTCAGCAGCAATTTTCCGATTTTTCACAACATTTTCAAACTCCGTATTTTTCAGGGACCAGTTCAGGTTTGAAGTGGATTTGAAGGGTCTTCATATTAGAAATACCCCATAAATGACCCCATTATAAAAACTACACCCCCCAAAGTATTCAAAATGACATTCAGTCAGCGTTTTAACCCTTTAGGTGTTTCACACGAATAGCAGCAAAGTGAAGGAGAAAATTCACAATCTTCATTTTTTACACTCACATGTTCTTGTAGACCCAATTTTTGAATTTTTACAAGGGGTAAAAGGACAAAATTTTTACTTGTATTTGTAGCCCAATTTCTCTCGAGTAAGGACATACCTCATATGTCTATGTAAAGTGTTCGGCGGGCGCAGTAGAGGGCTCAGAAGGGAAGGAGCGACAAGGGGATTTTGGAGAGTACGTTTTTCTGAAATGGTTTTTGGGGGGCATGTTACCTTTAGGAAGCCCTTATGGTGCCAGAACAGCAAAAAAAAACAACATGGCATACCATTTTGGAAACTAGACCCCTCGGGGAATGTAACATGGGATAAAGTGAACCTTAATACCCCACAGGTGTTTCACGACTTTTGCAAATGTAAAAAAAAAAAAAAATTTTACCTAAAATGCTTGTTTTCCCCCAAAAAATTTATTTTTAAAAAGGGTAATAGCAGAAAATAACCCTAAAAATTTGAAGCCCAATTTCTCCCGATTCAGAAAACACCCCATATGGGGGTGAAAAGTGCTCTGCTGGCGCACTACAGGTCTCGGAGGAGAAGGAGTCACATTTGGCTTTTTGAACGCAAATTTTGCTCTGGGGGCATGCCGCATTTAGGAAGCCCCTATGGTGCCAGGACAGCAAAAAAAAAAACCACATGGCATACCATTTTGGAAACTAGACCCTTCGGGGAACGTAACAAGGGGTTAAGTGAACCTTTATACCCCACAGGTGTTTCACGACTTTTGCATATGTAAAAAAATTCCCAAAAATGTTACATTTTTAAAAAGGGTAAAAGCAGAAAATACCCCCCAAAATTTGTAACACAATTTCTCCCGAGTACGGCGATACCCCATATGTGTCCCTAAACTGTTGACTTGAAATACGACAGGGCTCCAAAGTGAGAGCGCCATGCGCATTTGAGGCCTAAATTAGGGATTGCATAGGGGTGGACATAGGGGTATTCTACGCCAGTGATTCCCAAACAGGGTGCCTCCAGCTGTTGCAAAACTCCCAGCATGCCTGGACAGTCAACGGCTGTCCGAAAATAATGGGAGTTGTTTTGCAACAGCTGGAGGCTCCGTTCTGGAAACAGTGGCGTACCAGACGTTTTTTATTTTTATTGGGGAGGGGAGGGGGGCTGTATAGGGGTATGTGTATATGTAGTGTTTTTTACTTTTTATTTTATTTTTTGTGTTAGTGTAGTGTAGTGTTTTTAGGGTACAGTCACACGGGCGGGGGTTCACAGTAGTTTCTCGCTGGCAATTTGAGCTGCAGCAGAAAGTTTGCGGCAGCTCAAATTTGCAGCCAGATACTTACTGTAATCCTCCGCCCATGTGAGTGTACCCTGTACGTTCACATTGGGGGGGACATCCAGCTGTTGCATAACTGCAACTCCCAGCATGCCCGTTGGCTGTCGGTGACTGCTGAGAGTTGCAGTTTTGCAACAACTGTAGGCACACTGGTTATGTATCACTGAGTTTGTGACCTAACTCAGTGTTTCACAACCAGTGTGCCTCCAGCTGTTGCAAAACTACAACTCCCAGCATGTACGGTGCATGGTGTACGGTGACTGCTGAGAGTTGTAGTTTGCAACAGCTGGAGGCACACCGGTCGTGAAACACTGAGTTAGGTAAAAAAAACTCTGAGTTTCACAACTGTTGCAAAACTACAACTCTCAGCAGTCACCGACAGCCAACGGGCATGCTGGGAGTTGTAGTTATGCAACCAGCAGATGCACCACTACAACTCCCAGCATGCACTTTAGCTGTTTGTGCAAGCTGGGAGTTGTAGTTATACAACAGCTGAAGGTACACTTTTCCATAGAAAGAATGTGCCTCCAGCTGTTGCAAAACCATAAGTCCCAGCATGCCCATAAGGGAATGCTGGGAGTTGTGGTGGTCTGCCTCCTGCTGTTGCATAACTACAGCTCCCAGCATGCCCTTTTTGCATGCTTGGAGCTGTTGCTAAGCAACAGCAGGAGGCTGTCACTCACCTCCAACGATCCAGACGCTGCAGGTCAGTCCCGCCGCCGCAGCTGCTCCTGGGGCCCCAATCCCAACAGGGGCGCCGGGGATCGGGGTCCCCAGCACCCGGGGTGCACATCCCGCACCCGCTCACGTCCTCCAGAAGAGGGGCGGAGCGGGTGCGGGAGTGACACCCGCAGCAGGCGCCCTGATTGGTCGGCCGGTAATCCGGCCGACGAATCAGGGCGATCGTGAGGTGGCACCAGTGCCACCTCACCCCTGCAGGCTCTGGCTGTTCGGGGCCGTCAGAGACGGCCCCGAACAGCCAGTAATTCCGGGTCATCGGGTCACTGGAGACCCGATTGACCCGGAATCGCCGCAGATCGCTGGACTGAATTGTCCAGCGATCTGCGGCGATCGCCGACATGGGGGAGCATAATGACCCCCCTGGGCGATATGCCGGGATGCCTGCTGAACGATTTCAGCAGGCATCCGGCTCCGGTCCCCAACCGGCTAGCGGTGGGGGCCGGAATTCCCACGGGCGTATGGATACGCCCTCGGTCCTTAAGGACTCGGGATGCAGGGCGTATCCATACGCCCTATGTCCTGAAGAGGTTAAAGTGCAAATTTTATGGATAAAACAGGAATTCTGTGTAATACTTTGTGACATAACAGTGAGTGATTTACCACTGTATAAAGAAGCTAATTTACCATTCACCGATCAGCTAACAATTGTATGGGTAGGTGTACCCTTAGGCTAAGTTTCCACTTGGTCTTTTTTCTGGCAGTTTTTGGATATCTGCCACTGCAGTTTTCGAGCCAAAGTCAGAAATGTATTCAAAAGGAATAGGATATATAAAGGAAGGACTTATACTTCTCCTCCCTTATGGATCCACTTCTGACTTTGGCTCAAAAACTGCAGTGGCAGTAATTCCAAAAACTGCCAGGAAAAAAACCAAGTGGAAACTTAGCCTTTTAATTGCAGATTTTACTGGAAATCTGCATGTGCAACATGTATTTTGCTGCATATTTCACTCCACTAAGGTAAAAGGGGTCAAATCTGTGTTGAAAATCTACAAAATGTAGTTGAAAAATGTTGAAATCTCATCCTCATGTCTGGTACTGAAATCCTCAATGCATTTTTCATATACAAATTCTTACGGAAATCCACTGCATTTCCGCTAAATGTGTATTTATCCGACTTGCGGCCATATTCTTTGAGCTGAACAATTCTTTGAACAGTTCATATAGTAAGCAGTAGAGGGCAGTACAGTACTTACAGTACCAGACTGAAAACCTGCAGACATTACGTCCACATGATTTATGTTGTATGATACTGTACTTTAGTTTCAGTGAGAATACCCTGTTTGGTTTTATCCCATTACATAGAGGGAAGATGTATATTTAGGGCAGTACAACAATAATATCTTCTTTATACATAAATACTGGTTAAATACTGTAGTCTTTAACCCCTTAAGGACTCAAAACAATCTTCATTTTTGAACTTTAGCTTTTTCTTAATCTTCTAAAAATCATAACGCGTTCAATTTTGCACCTACAGGCCCATATAATGGCTTTTTTTTTGTGTCACCAATTGTACTTTGTAATGACATTACTTATTTTATAACAAAATCTGCAGGGAAACAAAAAAAATTATTTGTGGCGTGAAATGAAAAAAACAAAATGCCATTTTGCAACTTTTTAGGGCTTCTGTTTCTATATGGGACTTTTTGATCGCTTTTTATTAATATTTTTATGGTATATGAAGGGACCAAAAATTCTCAATTTTTGAATTTGATTTTTTTTTTACGTGTACGCCATCAACCGTGTGGTTTAGCTAACCTTCTATTTTAATAGTTCGGACATTTACGCACACTGTGGTACCACATATGATTTTTTTTTATTACATTATTTTATTTACAAAATAGAAAAAGTGGAGGGGGTGATTAAAATTTTTATTGGGGGGGGGGGCTTATTCACATTTATTCTCTTTTTTTTTTTTTACCACTTTTTACTTCTCTTTTAACCCCTTAGGGGGCTATACCATGCAATCTTTTGATTGCATACACTGTTCAATGCTATGTCATAGCATAGCATTGATCAGTGTTATTGGCGCTCTACTGCTCTAGCCTGCTGCGGAGGCATGGAGCAGTCGGTCGCCGATCGGATGACGAGGAGGCAGGTGAGGACCCTCCCGTCGTCCTTTAAGCTGATCGGGACATTGCGATAGTCCTGATCAGCTCCGCTAAGCTGCAGGGATAGTTTTACTTTCAGTTTAGAATTCGCAATCAACTTTGATCGCGGCATCCAAAGGGTTAATACCGGGCACCGGCCCAATCGGTGGTGCCCGGCATTAGCCGTGGGTCTTGGCTGCCCGTAGCAACCGGGACCCACGGGGTTAAACTCGTTCTCCGTTCGTGACTTGGGAACGGGGGCGTACCCGTAGGAGTTAAACAGATGTAGTTTATTTCCATTATATGAAAGTCATAAACTAAGGCAGTGTTTTTCAAACAGTGTGTCTCCAGCTGTTGCAAAACTACAACTCCCAGCATGCCTAGACAGCCAAAGGCTGTCTGGGCATGCTGGGAGTTGTAGTTTTGCAACAGCTAGAGACATATTGTTTGGAAAACTCTGCACTAAGGGGTTTGTGTTAATAAAGGCTGTCCAAAGACTGTCCGGACATGCTGGGAGTTGTAGTTTTGGAACAGCTGGAGATACATTGTTTGGAAAACACTGTACTAAGGGGTTTGTGTTACTAACCTTGTTATGGTAATAAAACTTAGCATGCATGCCATATGACATGCAACCATTAAGAAAAAGGCCTTCTTGGGACTCATGTTGTCCCACACTATAACCCAGTGTATTAGGTTTAGTGGAGGTGATCAGACTGACAGTTTTCCTATGTGGTGGCTGCTGGGTTAGTCTGGGCCGCATCAAGTATTCCACAAAAAAAAGAGTCATAGGCTGTGCCAAGAAATGCTGGGAGTTACTAACTAAAATGCCCAGCATGCCTTGATACAGCCGAAGGCTTTGCAGGTGACCCAAAGCTACAACTCCCAGCATGTTGCACCATAACCTATACTGTACTACTATAGTGCAACATGCTGGAAATTGTAGTTTTGTTCAGCTGCAGACCAATAGGCTGTATCAGGGTATGCTGGGAGTTGCAGTTACTAACTGCAACACCCAGCATGCCCTGATATACCTTTTGGCTCTGGAGCTGACCCAAACCTATAACTTATGTTCTACCATAATCAATAATTTTACATAAAACATTTGGGAAAGGCTTGGCACCACCTTACTCACAAGTGGCACTGTGTGGCAGCCTGAAATTGTGCTGAAACGCAAAGTCCGCCACGCTATTCTCCGATGAGGCCTCGTAACATCAATAATGTCTTCCTTCTTGTTACCAGATGTCACTGCACTGTTAAATGGGCCCTGAGTAACTTATAGGTTGAGAGGGTGGCGGTGTTTTGGGTTAGCAGTCTCTGACTCCCTGATTCCCCGACCTGTTAGTCCTCCCCTGGCGTGGGCTGCATTAGCACTAAACTTTAATGTCAATTAGGGGGCCACAAAATATTGTCCCAGGGGTCGCAAGTTTGAGACCTCTGGTATACTGTTATCTGACTTGCAGGACTCAAAAATGCAGGAGTCATGTTGTGATTCTGACCATTATAGCAGGGTGTCAGCTATATTTTAGAGTTGACATCTACTGTGGATGGCCAGGCTTGCTGGGAAGTCGATGGGGGAGATTTAGCGAAACCTGTACTGAGGAGAGGTTGACCAGTTGCCCATGACAACCAATCAGATTGCTTCTTTCATTTATAAAGAGGCCTCTGAAAAATGAAATAAGCGATCTGATTGGTTGCTATGGAAAACAGGTCAACTTTTCCTCTGCACAGGTTTGGATAAATCTCCCCCAATATGTCTAAGGTGTAAGTGAACATTGAGATGTGCAAAGGCAGTCAAAGAATCAGTGTGCAGTTACACCATGATGCATGTAAGGGTTAATCTATAAATCATACTCCATTTCTGAGATGCAACTTGGCTTCCTCCGCTGCCCATCCCTAATCCCGGTCCTGCATGTTTCTATCCTGATTGACAGTGTCTTCAGGATCGAGACTAACCATACTCATCACAATTTACAGTGTTTTCATGAATGAAGTATCTATGAGACATCCCCCTGCAATAAAGCATTCAGCTAATAGAGAGATTTAATGTGCTATAGTCATCATTGATGCAGTTCCAAATGTGACTTTATTTTATGTAGCAATTAACTGCAGATTATTTTAGTTTTATTGTTGGGATGTGTTCCTACTTACTGTTTGCATTTCTTTAAAGGGGTATTCCCATGTTGTAATTTAGGTTTTCTGGCCCCCTCTGGCCTGTTTACCAAAGGTGGTTGGGAAGCCAAAAGCAACTGAAGTCGGGAAGTTCCACAAACTATGTAACTTTCATAGCCCTGCGAGCTGTGCTGTTTACCTGTCATTAAACATGATTTTTAATATTTGATTCCTTATGTCAAATAAAAAACTTTTGTAATTGGCTTCCATTGTATACTTCTAGCCACCAGGGGTCTCCCTTCTTGGCCAGAACATATTCCGTCTGGTCAAAATCTCAGATTTTGGTCTCCTGCTTTTAATGTCTTAATGAAGAAATGCTTATGAAGAAATATAAAATCTCATCCCTTCCCCAATATCGCGCCACACCCCTACCCCTTAATTCCCTGGTTGAACTTGATGGACATATGTCTTTTTTCGACCGTACTAACTATGTAACTATGTAACTATGTAATGTCAGGAGACCAAAATCAGGAAGTGTTTCTCTGCACTGATCCACTAAAAGCTGCACAGATTGAAATCTGCAAAGAGCCTCACTGAAAGATACACAGACTGAAAGCTGCTGCACAGAGCTTGAGGTCTTCTATTCATCCCAGCACTGCAACCATGTGAGGGCGGATGTGGTCTCCCAGCAGGCTTCAGTGATGTCATGCCTGCTGGGAAACGCCCACTTTCTCCTGCTGGGAAATTGCAGTATGTGAGCAAGAAGAAAGGTAAGATACACAGCTTTTTAAAGCTCTGAATTTTTTTTTTTTAGGGTGGGAGGAATGTTAGGAGTAGTTAGGGAACATAGCCTGAGTTAGTTTAGAAAAGTTTATTTGGTGATAGGTACTCTTTAAGCTCATTCACCTTTCTGACTACCCTGAGAGGCCTTAAAAAATGCTGCAGTGGGCCAGGAAACCAAAATTACAATATAATAACACCACCTTTATCCCATGTGTTACTAAAGTAAAGGGCAACATGACATTTTAAGTATTGTACTGTAGAGCTTTGTATTGTAAAACAGCACATAAAGAGGTATATTGTTAAAAGTCAAAGCTGTGAATCTTTTCATAAAAATTAGGGGCCTTGCTATAGAGGGTGCAGTGGTAGCAGTCACACCAGGACCCTGGTGCCTAAGGGAGCCCCAAAGCACATCTGCCTCATAAGATACAAGTATTATAAATAGCACATGGGGCCCTGTTGCAGATTTATCTTTGGGGGCCAGAAGCTACAAGTTACACCTCCTGATAACAATATATAACTGAGCACTTTTAATGAAGCAGCAGTTGGGCAGGCGAGCAACTGTTCCATTCATCTCAATGAGACTGATGGAGACAGCCATGCCAAACACAAGGCTTGGTTATTTCCATCAGTCCCACAGATTTTGAATGGTGTTGTAGCATGTATGTCCAACTGCTTCTTCAGTAAAATAAGGGGCCTGGGGAGCAGGCCCCCTCCGATCTCCCCAGATAGCACATATCCAGTGGAGTATTATGCAGGGAAGCAGAAGTTTATACTGAGAATGAGTGGTGGTGAAATAAGATTTCAACTATATAACTCATAAAACATAAATTATAAACTATTTCTGTAAGCCACAGCGTTTCCTGGCCATGTGCAGAATGTGAGCCACTTTTATTTATGTATTTTATTTATTATTGTTATTATTATTATAAATATTATTATTATAAATATTGCAAAATACTCATTAAATCTATAATGGTAAGACAAACAAAAGATTGAGGGTGGGGAGGAATCACACCAACAATAACTTTAGGGGGCTTCCCCATACTAAATTAAAAAAAAATGGTATGTAATAACACAGAAATCAGACTGTTTAGTCAAACCTGAGTTGACATATAGTAAACCAGCAGTATCGAGCAGTTATGGACAACTAGAGAGTAGTACATCCATATCTCATATAATATCGAAAGTGGGTAGGAATCCATAGGAAACAAAAATATAGGAAGAAGGGAGGAAAAAAAGAGCAGGCAGAAAGAATGAAAAAGGAGGAGAGGGAAGGATTATGTTCTAAACAGAACAGTTCACATATTACATTGACCTCCCTCCAACACCAACATCCTCAGGGACACTCTGTAGGGTAAAATTTGGGGTGGAAGTAAAATCTTGCCATGGTGAGCCACAGTCTGTGCACCTATTTTTTTAAATGATGGTGACAGAAACATAGTTGGCCTGTTCTAATAAATGGCAAGTATTACACTAAATTTTACATTGACCGTGCACCACATTTAAAGATGTGGCACATTTGAGTGGCAAGTGAGATCATTTGCATTTACAAAAGTAAGTTGGTCCTTGTTTATTCCCTCTGTTTAATTTTTATTTTTACTTTACTTAAAGAGCACCTATCACTAAATAAACATTTCTAAGGTAACTCAGGGTATGTTCCCTAACTACTCCTAACACCCCTTCCACCGCTTTAAAAAGCTCTGTATAATACCTTTCTTCTTGTTCACATGCAATCTCTTAGCAGGAGAAAGTGGGCTGTCACGATTCGGCTTCCAGGTAGTGGATCCTCTGTGTCAGCGAGGGATTGGCGTGGACCGTGCTAGTGGACCGGTTCTAAGAGGCTACTGGTTTTCACCAGAGCCCGCCGCAAAGCGGGATGGTCTTGCTGCGGCAGTAGCAACCAGGTCGTATCCACTAGCAACGGCTCTACCTCGCTGACTGCTGAGAAGGCGTGGGACAGAAGGACTAGGCAGAGGCAAGGTCAGACGTAGCAGAAGGTCGGGGGCAGGCGGCAAGGTTCGTAGTCAGGATGGGTAGCAGAAGTTCAGGTACACAGGCTTTGGACACAATAAACGCTTTCACTGGCACAAGGCAACAAGATCCGGCAAGGGAGTGCATGGGAGGAGGTCAGATAAAGGCAGGGAGCAGATGGAAGCCAATTAAGCTAATTGGGCCAGGCACCAATCATTGGTGCACTGGCCCTTTAAGTCTCAGAGAGCTGGCGCGCGCGCGCCCTAGAGAGCGGAGCCGCGCGCGCCAGCACATGACAGCAGGGGACCGGGACGGGTAAGTGACCTGGGATGCGATTCGCGAGCGGGCGCGTCCCGCTGTGCGAATCGCATCCCCAACGGCCATGACAGTGCAGCGCTCCCGGTCAGCGGGACTGACCGGGGCGCTGCAGGGAGAAAGACGCCGTGAGCGCTCCGGGGAGGAGCGGGGACCCGGAGCGCTAGGCGTAACAGTACCCCCCCCCTTAGGTCTCCCCTTCTCTTTGTCCGGTAACTGCCTCCCCTGGGATGAGGACACCGGGAAAGAATGAAGGGTCTCCTCAACGGCAGGCAGTACAGCAGGAGTGGGGATGGGGAGGGAGGGCAGAGGGCGAGGCCTGGCACGGGGCAGTGTGACACCAGGACGGGGGCCATGGGGAGGCACAGAGGCTTGCCTGACGGGACTGGGAGGGGGGGAGAGGCACTTCCTGTGGCAGGCAGAGTCCCAGTTCCTGATCTCCCCGGTGGTCCAATCAATGGTGGGGGAATGAAGCCGGAGCCAAGGCAGACCGAGGAGGACCTCAGAGGTACAGTTGGGGAGAATGAAGAACTCAATCCTCTCAAGGTGGGGTCCAATAGACATGAGGAGGGGCTCTGTGCGGTAACGCACGGTGCAGTCCAATCTGGCTCCGTTGACCGCGGAAATGTAGAGCGGCTTGACGAGACGGGTCACCTGGATGCTGAATTTATTAACAAACGACTCCAAAATAAAATTTCCAGAGGCACCGGAGTCCAAGCAGGCCACGGCTGAGAGGGAGGAGTTGGCTGAAGAAGAAATCCGCACGGGTACCGTGAGACGTGGAGGAGCAGACTTGGAACCAAGAGACGCCACACCCACGTGAGCTGGGTGCGTGCGTGCGTTTCCCAGGCGTGGAGGACGGATAGGGCAATCCACCAAGAAATGCTCGGTACTGGCACAGTAAAGACAGAGATTTTCTTCTCTACGGCGATTCCTCTCTTCCTGGGTCAGGCGAGACCGATCCACTTGCATGGCCTCCTCGGCGGGAGGCCCAGGCGAAGACTGCAAAGGATGCTGTGGGAGAGGTGCCCAGAGATCAAAGTCTTTTTCCTGGCGGAGCTCTTGGTGTCGCTCAGAAAAACGCATGTCAATGCGGGTAGCCAAATGGATGAGTTCTTGGAGGTTGGCAGGAATCTCTCGTGCGGCCAGCACATCCTTGATGCGACTGGATAGGCCTTTTTTAAAGGTCGCGCAGAGAGCCTCATTATTCCAGGATAGTTCAGAAGCAAAAGTACGGAATTGTATGGCGTACTCGCCAACGGAAGAATTACCCTGGACCAGGTTCAACAGGGCAGTCTCGGCAGAAGAAGCTCGGGCTGGCTCCTCGAAGACACTCCGGAGTTCAGTGAAGAAGGACTGGACTGTGGCTGTGGCAGGATCATTGCGGTCCCAGAGCGGTGTGGCCCAAGACAAGGCCTTTCCTGAAAGAAGGCTTACTACGAACGCCTGAAGGAAACAAGTCCGACAACATCTCCATATGCAGGGAACACTGAGACAAAAATCCACGGCAGAGTTTAGAGTCCCCATCAAATTTGTCCGGCAGGGACAAGCGGAGGTTAGGAGCGGCCACTCGCTGCGGAGGAGGTGCAGGAGCTGGCGGAGGAGATGGTTGCTGCTGTAGCAGAGGCAGAAGTTGCTGTAACATGGCGGTCAACTGCGACAGCTGCTGTCCTTGTTGGGCAATCTGCTGCGATTGCTGAGCGACCACCGTGGGAAGATCAGCGAGACTTGGCAGCGGCACCTCAGCGGGATCCATGGCCGGATCTACTGTCACGATTCGGCTTCCAGGTAGTGGATCCTCTGTGTCAGCGAGGGATTGGCGTGGACCGTGCTAGTGGACTGGTTCTAAGAGGCTACTGGTTTTCACCAGAGCCCGCCGCAAAGCGGGATGGTCTTGCTGCGGCAGTAGCAACCAGGTCGTATCCACTAGCAACGGCTCTACCTCGCTGACTGCTGAGAAGGCGTGGGACAGAAGGACTAGGCAGAGGCAAGGTCAGACGTAGCAGAAGGTCGGGGGCAGGCGGCAAGGTTCGTAGTCAGGATGGGTAGCAGAAGTTCAGGTACACAGGCTTTGGACACAATAAACGCTTTCACTGGCACAAGGCAACAAGATCCGGCAAGGGAGTGCATGGGAGGAGGTCAGATAAAGGCAGGGAGCAGATGGAAGCCAATTAAGCTAATTGGGCCAGGCACCAATCATTGGTGCACTGGCCCTTTAAGTCTCAGAGAGCTGGCGCGCGCGCGCCCTAGAGAGCGGAGCCGCGCGCGCCAGCACATGACAGCAGGGGACCGGGACGGGTAAGTGACCTGGGATGCGATTCGCGAGCGGGCGCGTCCCGCTGTGCGAATCGCATCCCCAACGGCCATGACAGTGCAGCGCTCCCGGTCAGCGGGACTGACCGGGGCGCTGCAGGGAGAAAGACGCCGTGAGCGCTCCGGGGAGGAGCGGGGACCCGGAGCGCTAGGCGTAACATGGGCATTTCCCAGCAGGCATGACATCACTGAAGCCTGCTGGGTGACCACTTCTGCCCTCACATTGTTGCAGCTCTGTGATGAATAGAAGACCTCAAGCAGTCTAAGCAGCTGTCAGCGAGGCTCTGTACAGCTTTCAGTCTGTGCAGCTTTTAATCTGTGTAGCTGTCAGTGAGGCTCTTTGCAGCTGTCAATCAAGCTCAGTGAAGAGAAACACTTGCTGAGTTTGGTCTCCTGCCATTACAAGCAGGAGACCAAAATCTGAGATTTTGTCCAGACAGAGTTGTAACGCCAACCGCTCCGGGTCCCTGTCCCTCCCCGGAGCACTCGCGGCGTTCTTCTGTGTGCAGCGCCCCGGTCAGACACGCTGATCGGGAGCGCTGCTCTAGTGTCCCCAGCGGGGATGCGATCACCTGCCCCGTCCTCCTTCTGTTCCATCCTGGCACGCGCGCCTGCTCTCTGAAATTTAAAGGGCCAGTGCACTACTAATTGGTGCCTGGCCTAATCAGTGTAATCACACTCATTTTATATATAAACCCTCTTCCCCTTCCTGTCCTTGCCGGATCTTGTTGCCTTGTGCCAGTGAAAGCGTTTTTGTGAGCCCATTGCCTGTGTATCCAGACCCTTACTGTTGCCCCTGACTATGAACCGTTGCTACCTGCCCTGACCTGCCATGTCTGACCTTGCCTTTTCCTTTTCCTTGTGTCCCGCGCCAGTCTCAGCCGCCAGAGGGGTTGAGTCGCTACCCGGTGGAACGACCTGGGGGTTACCTGCCGCAGCAAGTCCATCCCGCTCTGCGGCGGGCTCTGGTGAATACCAGTAATCCGTTAGATTCCGTTCCCCTGGTACAGCCCACGCCCTCACCTCTCTGGCACAGAGGATCCACTACCCGTGTCCTCCCCGCATACCAGTCCGGATCCTGACTGATCCTGACCCCCAGGTCGTTCCACCTGGTAGCAACTCAACTCCTCTGGCGGCTGAGACTGGCGCGGGACACAAGGACAAGGCAAAGGCAAGGTCAGACGTAGCAGAAGGTCAGGGCAGGTAGCAATGGTTCGTAGTCAGGGGCAACAGCAAGGGTCTCGATACACAGGCAATGGGCTCACAAAAACGCTTTCACTGGCACAAGGCAACAAGATCTGGCAAGGACAGGAAGGGGAAGAGGGTTTATATATAAAATGGGAGTGATTACACTGATTGGGCCAGGCACCAATTAGTGGTGCACTGGCCCTTTAAATTTAAGAGAGCCGGCGTGCGCGAGCGCTCCGGGGAGGGACAGGGACCCGGAGCGCTCGGCATTACAGGAATGTGTTCTGGCGGAGAAGGGAGACCCCTGGTGGCCAGAAGTATACAGCAAAAAAAAAAATTTTTTTTTTTTTTTTTTTAATGGAAGCCAATTACAAAAGTTATTTATTTGGCACAAGGAATCAAATATAAAAAATTATGTTAAATGACAGTGCCCATTTAAATCCCCAAAATCTGCATCAGGAAACCTGCACCAGAATTCACTTGATCTGGTATGGATTTGCTTGCTGTGGATTTAGGTGTGAAAAACCTGTAGAGTCTACACTTTACCTTAAAACATAAGGACTTTTTAAATAAGATTTTTTCACCTCAAAGTCTAAAAAATGTGTGCTATTTTTGAAGGGGTCCTTTAGCTACTATCAGACTAGGCTTCTTACGGGGGGTAAGAAGCCTAGTCTGATAGTAGCTAAAGGACCCCTTCAAAAATAGCACATCAGACACATTTACTGATTTTTTTTCATAAAGCATCTTCTTGTTCAGCTATTCATATACTTTTTGCGCCATTTTTCCATGATACAACGGCTATGTAATTTTTTTTTGTGAATTTTTATCTTTTGCTATATCGGGAATTTTTTTTAAATAAAACAGAAATAAATGTTTTTATTTTATTTTTATTAATAGCAAAAAGTGATCCTAGAATGTTTTAAATTGCATTCTCATTCCATAACAGTCATTACTGTATAGGGGATGTGTATAAGGGTGGACCTAAAAGCGTAGTTTAAACAGTTTGTTCTTATATTAAGGACTCATTAACATTATAAAAATTCCAATAACATTTCCAAGTGGAATTTTCGTAGTGTGAACAAGCCTTTAGGAAGTTTAGGATATAAAAGAAAACTGCACTTTTCCCAGGGGGAGGGGGGGTCCGACCGCTGGGGCCCCCCCGCGATCTCCTGTATGGGGCCACGGCTCGCTGGCCAGATAGCGGGTGTCGAACACCACACGAAGCGGCGGCTGACACCCCCCCTCAATACAGCACTATGGCAGAGCCGGAGATTGCCGAAGGCAGCGCTCCGGCTCTGCCATAGGGGGCATGTCAGCCACCGCTTCGTGCGGTGGTCAACATGCCCCCTTCCAGCGGGCTTCCAGAGCCCCTTACAGGAGTTTGCGGGGGGGGGGGGCAGCAGTCGGACCCCCCGCAATCTCAAACTTATCCCCTATCCTTAGGATAGGGGATAAGTTTTTCAGCACTGGACTACTCCTTTAAACCCCAAAATTCCAAGCGGCCACGCTGATTCTGTCCCAAAGTATGTAGATAACAGTTGCATTGTTCTGTTGATTTCCATTGTTTTCCCCCTGAACAAATATGTGCAAATAAAGAATGCTACAATACAGACCTTCTGAGGTCCCAGTAACCTTTTTTATCTCTGAATATTTGCCCAGACAACATGAGATAAGATCTGAACAGTCTTGGTGGTCCCTCAACATACGATGGTAATCCGTTCCAAATGGACCATCGTTTGTTGAGGGATCCGTGCAATGTAAAGTATAGGACAGTGGTCTACAACCTGCGGACCTCCAGATGTTGCAAAACTACAACACCCAGCATGCCTGGACAGCCAATGGCTGTCCCGGCATGCTGGGAGTTGTAGTTTTGCAATATCTGGAGGTCCGCAGGTTGAAGACCACTGGTAGAGGAAGTTGTACTCACCAGTCCCCGCCGCTCGTCACCGCTGCCCTTGATGTCGCCTTCCATCAATGTCGCCGCATCCCCAGGGTGTCCCCAACGCTCCGGAAATGCCTCTGCTTCCCCGGCATCCTCGCTCTCAGGTCGCCGCCATCACGTCACTACGCATGCCGCTTCTATTGGATAGCCGTTTATGCGATGGCCCCGACCTACAAAAGCATTGTATGTTGATGCTGCCTTCAACATACGATGGCCTCTGAGAGTGATCGTATGTTGAAATGATTGTATGTCGGGGCCATCGTAGGTCGGGGGGGGGGGGGGGGGGGTCACTGTACTATGGCTCTTTTATCAGCCTAAAAACTCATGAATAGCGTCACCACCACCAGTCATGGAATCCTAAGGGTGGCAGGTACACTGGCATATTGTAAATGTGCCCCATGGACTGTTGGTTTTTGCATGCACATTTCATTTCTATATTATTTACACTTTCTAATAGCTATGGCATATAGTGATGATATTAATCAGTCCCACTGAGCAGAATTTGCTTCAAATGTGTTAATAACATTTAATACAGCCATTTTAATAGTACAAGAAGTTTAGTGCAGACATTTCTTCTGTGCTTCTATTCTGTAACTACATTCTAGGAAGAATTAAGATAAGGATTTACATCACATTAAAGGTAAAATATTAGGGATTATTTTCATTCTTTTGTGAGCTGTGATCCGATCCTTCTTTTAATCTGAAAATATATACAAAATAATAGATAATCCTAGACATGATTTGATCCACTCTACTTCTAGCAATATTCCAAAATTCTATTTATTCAATTACGTATCTAAGCACGCAGATGTTTGTGTATATAGAAATACTCCCATTTTATATGAAGAGATGTAATGGCAGCTGGAGAAATTCTAGACAAGTCACCATAAAACCGAAACACAAACTCCAACAACGTCCCATGGCTATGATTCATTGTGAGGACAGTTATAATTAGGGATCTGGACTGACACAAGCAGCGGGACTCACAGCATATATATGGTATTATCTGCCTATGACGCCCAATGATGAAGATGTGTAATCATAATAAGATCGCACCATTATCACTGCTAGACTATGATCATGGGATCTGTGTCATATAATTCCTTAAATATTGCTAAACCCAACCAATTGAATGTAGTGAAGAATTAATTATTTTTTTTTTTTGTTAAATCAACTGGTGCCAGAAAGTTAAACACATTTGTAAATTACTTCTATTAAAAAATCTTAATCCTTCCAGTACTTATTAGTTGCAGAATACTACAGAGCAAATTCTTTTCTTTTTTGAACACAGTGCTCTCTGCTGACATCATGCGCACAGTGCTCCCTGCTGACATCTCTGTCCATTTTAGGAACTGACCAGAGCAGCATATGTTTGCTATGGGGATTTTCTCCTACTCTGGACAGTTCTTAAAATGGACAGAGGTGTCAGCAGAGAGCACTGTGTTCCAAAAAGAAAAGAATGTCCTCTGTAGTATTCAGCAGCTACTAAGTACTGGAAGGATTAAGATTTTTTTTTAATAGAAGTAATTTGCAAATCTGTTTAACTTTCTGGCATTGGCACCAGTTGATTTAAAAAAATTAAAAAAAAAAAGGTTTTCCACCGGAGTACCCCTTTAAGGTTGTTTCTGCAGCATGTGCATGGATTTTTAGAGACATTTTTTTTTAGAGACAAAGGGTATGTTCACACAGGCAAAAGGTGCCCGCTTGGAAGCTCATATTGAAATCAAAGAAAGCCTGAAAAACAAAACAACAACATAAAGGAAAGGCCACATGAAAAACAAAATCAAAATCAGCACCAAAAACAGCAAATTCTACACTGGTTTTGAGGTGGATTCTCAGAGTCTGTTTTCGAGTGGTTTCAAAATGAAGAATTACTTAAGGTGGAAAACATATATATATTTTTTTTTTTAATCAACTGGTGCCAGAAAGTTAAACAGAGTTGTAAATTACGTTATCCTTTCAGTACTTTTTAGCAGCTGTATGCTACAGAGGAAATTCTTTGCTTTTTGAATTTTTTTGTGTTGTCCACAGTGCTCTCTGCTGACACCTGATGCCCGTATCAGGAACTGTCCAGAGTAGGAGAAAATCCTCATAGCAAACCTATGCTGCTCTGGACAGTTCCTGACAGAGGTGTCAGCAGAGAGCACTGTGGACAAGACAAAAAAGAAATTCAAAAAGCAAAGAATTTCCTCTGTAGCATACAGCTGCTAATAAGTACTGGAAGGATAAAGATTTTTTAATAGAAGTGATTTACAAATCTGTTTAACTTTCTGGCACCAGTTGATTAAAAAAAAAAAAAGTTTTCCACCGGATTACCCCTTTAAAGTAAAACTGACAGAATATTGACCCGCACTTAACCCAATATACTGGGTTATAGTGTGTGCATACAGCATTAACCCCTTCCCGACCTATGACATACCTGTACGTCATGGGTGGCAAGGTGTTCCCGACCCATGACATACAGGTACGTCATGAACATTACTGCCGCTACTCGCGGCATCCCGCAGCGCCCGGAAAGATGGTGGCTATCACTGATAGCCAGCCATCTTACCGTGCGACCTCGGGGGGTTTCATCCCCCACCCCCCCAGCGATCGCTGTTATCAGCTAGTCAAATCTGACTAGCTGATAGCAGCGTTTCGCTATGAAAATACTTAGCAGCGCGGTGTGTGAGTTCCGATCACGGGGATCGGGACACACACCGCTCTGCTAAGTGTCCCTGACCCGTCCCCCGGCGTCACTTACCCGTCCGAGCGGTGTCCCGAGCGGTCCCGGCGTCCTCCATGCGGTCCCGGCTGCGCTGCGTCCCGGAGGTGAGTTTGCAGCAGCAGTGCGGCATCTTCATTGGCAGCAGTGAGATCGCCGTAAAGCGATCTCACTGCTGCCTCTGAGAGTTTCAAAACTGCAACTCCCAGCATGCCCAGACAGCCTTTGGCTTTCTGGGCATGCTGGGAGTTGTAGTTTTGCAACATCTGGAGGCCCACAGTTTGGAGACCACTGTATAATGGTCTCCAATCTGTGCTCTTCCAGATGTTGCAAAACTACAAATCTCAGCATGCTCAGTCTGTCCAGGCATGCTGGGAGTTGTAGTTCTCTAACATCTGGAAGAGCACAGATTGGAGACCATTCTACAGTGGTCTCCAAACTGTGGACCTCCAGATGTTGCAAAACTACAACTCCCAGCATGCCCAGACTGCCCAAGCATGCTGGAAGTTGTAGTTCGGCAACATCTGATCCTTCAGATATTGCCGAACTACAACTTCCAGCATGCCTGGGCAGTCTGGGCATGCTGGGAGTTGTAGTTTTGCAACAACTGGAGGCACACTAGTTGGGAAACATTGTCCGTTTCCTACCTCAGTGCCTCCAGCTGTTGCAATTGTTGCAAAACTATAACTCCCAGCATGCACTGACAGACCATGCATGCTGGGAGTTGTAGTTTTGCAACAGCTGGAGGCACACTGGTTTGGAAACACTAAGTTTGGTTGCAAAACACTTGAAAGTTTATTACTTAACTTAGTGTTTCCAAACCAGTGTTCCTCCAGCTGTTGCAAAACTACAACTCCCAGCATGCACGGACAGCCAAAGGGCATGCTCGGAGTTTGCAACAGCTAGATGTTTGCCCCCTCCCCCCAATGTGAATGTACAGGGTACACTCACATGGGCGGAGGTTTACAGTGAGTGCTGCAAGTTTGAGATGCCTCAAATTTTGCGCTGCAGCTCAAACTTCCAGCGGCAAACTTGCTGTGAACCTCTGCCCATGTGACTGTACCCTAAAAACACTACACTAACACTAACCTAAAATAAAAAGTAAAAAACACTACATATACACATACCCCTACACAGTCCCCCTCCCCCCAAAAAATGAAAAACGTCTGGTACGCTACTGTTTCCAAAACGGAGCCTCCAGCTGTTGCAAAATAATAACTCCCAGTATTGCCGGACAGCCATTGACTGTCCAGGCATGCTGGGAGTTTTGCAACAGCTGGAGGCACCCTGTTTGGGAATCATTGGCATAGAATACCCCTATGTCCACCCCTATGCAAATCCCTAATTCAGGCCTCAAATGCGCATGGCGCTCTCTCACTTTGGAGCCCGGTCGTATTTCAGGGCAACAGTTTTGGGACACATATGGGGTATCGCCGTACTCGGGAGAAATTGCCTTACAAATTTTGGGGGGCTTTTTCTTCTTTAGCCCCTTATGAAAAGGTGAAGTTGGGGTCTACACCAGCATGTTAGTGTAAAAAAATAAATTTTTTACACTGACATGCTGGTGTTGCCCTATACTTTTCATTTTCACAAGAGGTAAAAGGGAAAAAAGACCCTCTAAATTTGTAACGCAATATCTCCTGAGTATGGAGATACCCCATATGTGGGCGCAAAGTGCTCTGGGGGCGCACAACAAGGCCCAGAAGGGAGAGTGTGCCATGTACATTTGAGGCGATTTGCACAGGGGTGGCTGATTGTTACAGCAGTTCTGACAAACGCAAAACAATAAATATCCATATGTGACCCCATTTTGGAAACTACACCCCTCACGGAATGTAATAAGGGGTGCAGTGAGCATTTACACCCCACTGGTGTCTGACAGATTTTTGGAACAGTGGTCTGTGAAAATGAAAAATAAAATTTTTGATTTGCACAGTCCACTGTTTCAAATATCTGTCAAACGCCAGTGGGGTGTAAATGCTCACTGCACCCCTTATTAAATTCCATGAGGGGTATAGTTTCCAAAATGGGGTCACATGTGGGGGGGTCCACTGTTCTGGCACCATAGGGGCTTCCTAAATGGGACATGCCCCCCAAAAACCCTTTCAGAAAAACTCACTCTCCAAAATCCCATTGTCGCTCCTTCCCTTCTGAGCCCTCTACTGCGCCCACCGAACACTTTACATACGCATATGAGGTATTTCCTTACTCGAGAGAAATTGGGTTACAAATTTTAGGGTGATTTCTCTCCTTTTACCCCTTGTAAAAATTCAAAAATTGGGTCTACAAGAAAATGCGAGTGTAAAAAATGAAGATTTAGAATTTTCTCCTTCACTTTGCTGCTATTCCTGTGAAACACCTAAAGGGTTAAAACACTTACTGAATGTCATTTTGAATACTTTGGGGGGTGCAGTTTTTATAATGGGGTCATTTATGGGGTATTTCTAATATGAAGACCCTTAAAATCCACTTCCAACCTGAACTGGGCCCTGAAAAATTAAGATTTTGAAAATCTTGAGAAAAATTGGAAAATTGCTGCGGAACTTTGAAGCCCTCTGATGTCTTCCAAAAGTAAAAACTTGTCAATTTTTTTATGCAAACACAAAGTAGACATATTGTATATGTGAATCAATATGTCATTTATTTGGAATATCCATTTTCCTTTCAAGCAGAGACTTTCAAAGTTAGAAAAATGCAACATTTTCAAAATTTTCATGAAATTTTTAGATTTTTTACCAAGAAAGGATGCAAATATCAGTGACATTTTACCAATAACATAAAGTAGAATATGTCACGAAAAAACAGTCTCGGAATCAGAATGATAAGTAAAAGCATCCCAGAGTTATTAATGTTTAAAGTGACAGTGGTCAGATGTGCAAAAAATGCCCAGGTCATGAAGGTGAAAATGGGCTGGGTCATGAAGGGGTTAAAATGCAGGGTCACTTACATTTACTAATTTTTAAAGTATTGGCAGCGTTAGAGATCTTTAATCTTCTAGCTGTATTGCGCAGCTCTGGCCTGCCCCCTTAATGAATATTTATAATATTCACTCTCATGTTGCTAGGATGAGATGAGAAGAGCGCAGGCGTTGGCAGGCTACCAGGTGAAAAAATGCAAAAACACTGCCATGTAGGTACGTCATTTCATATATCCATATTTACTCCCACCTTACATCTGGCTACACCTTTTTTCGACTCCCAAAAATGCTGTGGGCAAATTTGAAAAAAAAAAACAAAAAAAAAACACTGTGTTTGTTTTCAGCCTTATGTGTTGGCTCCACCCCTGGTTTTGGCTAAAGATACTGCTCAAAATAATGATCAAATGCTACATGTACACCCTGCCCAATGGTGGTTTTACAATGGTGGCTTCAGCCACCCACATTGCCTCCAGCCTCCCTGGGCTATTGAATCCATTGACCCCCCCCCCCCACACACACACACACACTGCTACTGCCTCCATTCACCCCCCACCCTACTCTGCTTTTGCTTCCATTCACCCCCACCACCCCCCCTGCTATTGCCTCCATTCACCCCCCCCACTATTGCCCTCATTCATACCCCACCCCCACTGCTATTGCCTCCATTCACCCCCCACTATTGCCTTCATACCCCACCCCCACTGCTATTGCCTCCATTCACCCCCCACAATTGCCTTCATACCCCACCCCCACTGCTATTGGCTATTGCCTCCATTCCCCCGCCCTCCAAAGGATAGGGGATAAGATGTCTGATCACCGGGGTCCCGCTGCTGGGGAAATCGCCCCCCCTCCCCCCCCTGCGATCTCCCTGCTGTACCCAGCATTCGTGTAGAGCGTCGGGTGCAGCAGCCAAACTTGCAGGGGTCCCAAGAGTCGGGACCCCCGCGATCAGACATCTTATCCCCTATCCTTTGGATAGGGGATAAGATGTCTAGGGGCGGAGTACCCCTTTAACCCACAACACTACCTGTGAACTGTCAGCAGATGCACTGAGATCTAACAAGAAGCATCCACCATTGTTGTTGCTGCAGTGATGTGGTTGCTTCCCAACGTCCATACGCCGGCTCCTTGCTGGCAGAATCGTTAAGCGTGTGACCATGAGGCTACGCTCACACCTCAGAATTTCGGTGCGGAATTCTGCTTGGAATATCTGCACGGAAATGCAGCTGCAGCAGAATCCTGTTGAATTCAATGGGATTCTGCTGCTCTGTGCCAGATGTTTCCGACACGAAAATTCCATTTCCCTTGTCCGCACAAAGAATGAACACACTTATTCTTTGTGCGGAGTCTGCACGGAATGCATCGCCTTCTATAAAACTGCTCATTCCTGTGCGGTCCTAGCACCTGCATATTTTTCCGGTACCCACAGTTTGCGGAATGTCCGCATGCAGATTCAGTAGTAATTAGTGATCACTTGTCACATCTGGGATATAGCTATGTCTGTCAGTTTGGATATATACAGTACTAACTAGGGTAGCAAATCCTGACTGAGGTTACATTCACATGTACAGGATCTGCTGCATATTTTCGACAGCTGATTTTGCTGCCCATTGAACTTAATGAATAGAAAAATCTGCTGCACAAAATATGAACGTACCCTGTTTGGTTCTCTACAGTTTAATAAAGTGACCATCTCCCAATAACTCCTTTTTCCATTCACATTGGAAAGGAGTTTCCCTTCACACAACAAACATTGGAGAGACGGGAGGTGAAATCTGTTGTTTCGCTATTACTTTAGGAAACAATGTAAGCTCCTTAAAAGCATTTTTCATTCAACAAGGGGAAGTGTCACAATACTTTCCATTGTTGGCTATGTTGTCACATTCAGCTACATTGTATGCACTGCTATCATGTGGCATAGTTCTTACAGGCTATTTAGGCTTCTAGTTGTTACGCCGAGCGCTCCGGGTCCCCGCTCCTCCCCGGAGCGCTCGCTACACTCCTCTCACTGCAGCGCTCCGGTCGGTTCCACGGACCCGGGGCGCTGCGATACCGCCTCTGGCCGGGATGCGATTCGCGATGCGGGTAGCGCCCGCTCGCGATGCGCACCCCGGCTCCCGTACCTGACTCGCTCTCCGTCAGTTCTGTCCCGGCGCGCGCGGCCCCGCTCCCTAGGGCGCGCGCGCGCCGGGTCTTTGCGATTTAAAGGGCCACTGCGCCGCTGATTGGCGCAGTGGTTCCAATTAGTGTTTACACCTGTGCACTTCCCTATATCACCTCACTTCCCCTTCACTCCCTCGCCGGATCTTGTTGCCTTAGTGCCAGTGAAAGCGTTTCCTTGTGTGTTCCTAGCCTGTGTTCCAGACCTCCTGCCGTTGCCCCTGACTACGATCCTTGCTGCCTGCCCCGACCTTCTGCTACGTCCGACCTTGCTTCTGTCTACTCCCTTGTACCGCGCCTATCTTCAGCAGCCAGAGAGGTTGAGCCGTTGCTAGGGGATACGACCTGGTCACTACCGCCGCAGCAAGACCATCCCGCTTTGCGGCGGGCTCTGGTGAAAACCAGTAGTGACTTAGAACCGATCCTCTAGCACGGTCCACGCCAATCCCTCTCTGGCACAGAGGATCCACTATCTGCCAGCCGGCATCGTGACAGTAGATCCGGCCATGGATCCCGCTGAAGTTCCTCTGCCAGTTGTCGCTGACCTCACCACGGTGGTCGCCCAGCAGTCACAACAGATTGCGCAACAAGGCCAACAGCTGTCTCAACTGACTGTTATGCTACAACAGTTACTACCACAGCTCCAGCAACCATCTCCTCCGCCAGCTCCTGTACCTCCTCCGCAGCGAGTGGCCGCTTCTGGACTACGACTATCCTTGCCGGATAAATTTGATGGGGACTCTAAGTTTTGCCGTGGCTTCCTTTCCCAATGTTCATTACACTTGGAGATGATGTCGGACCAGTTCCCCACTGAAAGGTCTAAGGTGGCTTTCGTAGTCAGCCTGCTGTCTGGAAAAGCCCTGGCTTGGGCCACACCGCTCTGGGACCGCAATGACCCCGTCACTGCCTCTGTACACTCCTTCTTCTCGGAAATTCGAAGTGTCTTTGAGGAACCTGCCCGAGCCTCTTCTGCTGAGACTGCCCTGTTGAACCTGGTCCAGGGTAATTCTTCCGTTGGCGAGTATGCCGTACAATTCCGTACTCTTGCTTCTGAATTATCCTGGAACAATGAGGCCCTCTGCGCGACCTTTAAAAAAGGCCTATCCAGCAACATTAAAGATGTTCTGGCCGCACGAGAAATGCCTGCTAATCTTCATGAACTTATTCACCTAGCCACTCGCATTGACATGCGTTTTTCCGAAAGGCGTCAGGAGCTCCGCCAAGATATGGACTCTGTTCGCACGAGGCGTTTCTTCTCCTCGGCTCCTCTCTCCTCTGGTTCCCTGCAATCTGTTCCTGTGCCTCCCGCCGTGGAGGCTATGCAGGTCGACCGGTCTCGCCTGACATCTCAAGAGAGGACACGACGCCGCATGGAGAACCTCTGCCTGTACTGTGCTAGTACCGAACACTTCCTGAGGGATTGTCCTATCCGTCCTCCCCGCCTGGAAAGACGTATCCTGACTCCGCACAAAGGTGAGACAATCCTTGATGTCCACTCTGCTTCTCCGCGTCTTACTGTGCCTGTGCGGATGTCTGCCTCTGCCTTCTCCTTCTCTTCTGTGGCCTTCTTGGACTCTGGATCTGCAGGAAATTTTATTTTGGCCTCTCTCGTCAACAGGTTCAACATCCCAGTGACCAGTCTCACCAGACCTCTTTACATCAATTGTATAAACAATGAAAGATTGGACTGTTCCATACGTTTCCGCACGGAGCCCCTTCTTATGAGCATCGGATCTCATCACGAGAGGATTGAACTTTTGGTCCTCCCCAATTGCACCTCGGAGATTCTCCTTGGACTTCCCTGGCTTCAACTTCATTCCCCAACCCTGGATTGGTCCACTGGGGAGATCAAGAGTTGGGGGCCCTCTTGTTCCAAGGACTGTCTAAAACCGGTTCCCAGTAACCCTTGCCGTAAATCTGTGCTTCCTCCAGTAACCGGTCTCCCTAAGGCCTATATGGACTTCGCGGATGTTTTCTGCAAAAAACAAGCGGAGACTCTACCTCCTCACAGGCCTTATGATTGTCCTATCGACCTCCTCCCGGGCACTACTCCACCCCGGGGCAGAATTTATCCTCTCTCTGTCCCAGAGACTCTTGCCATGTCTGAATACGTCCAGGAGAATCTAAAAAAGGGCTTTATCCGTAAATCCTCCTCTCCTGCCGGAGCCGGATTTTTCTTTGTGTCCAAAAAAGATGGCTCTCTACGTCCTTGCATTGACTACCGCGGACTTAATAAAATCACGGTTAAGAACCGCTACCCCTTACCCCTCATCTCTGAACTCTTTGATCGCCTCCAAGGTGCCCACATCTTTACTAAATTGGACTTAAGAGGCGCCTATAACCTCATCCGCATCAGAGAGGGGGATGAGTGGAAAACAGCATTTAACACCAGAGATGGACACTTTGAGTATCTGGTCATGCCCTTTGGCCTGTGCAACGCCCCTGCTGTCTTCCAAGACTTTGTTAATGAAATTTTTCGTGATCTGTTATACTCCTGTGTTGTTGTATATCTTGATGATATCCTAATTTTTTCGACCAATCTAGAAGAACACCGCCAGCATGTCCGTATGGTTCTTCAGAGACTTCGTGACAATCAACTCTATGCTAAAATTGAGAAATGTCTGTTTGAATGCCAATCTCTTCCTTTTCTAGGATACTTGGTCTCTGGCCAGGGACTACAAATGGATCCAGATAAACTCTCTGCCGTCTTAGATTGGCCACGCCCCTCCGGACTCCGTGCCATCCAACGCTTTTTGGGGTTCGCCAATTATTACAGGCAATTTATTCCACATTTTTCTACCATTGTGGCTCCTATTGTGGCTTTAACCAAAAAAAATGCCGATCCCAAGTCTTGGCCTCCTCAAGCGGAAGACGCCTTTAAACGACTCAAGTCTGCCTTCTCTTCGGCTCCCGTGCTCTCCAGACCTGACCCATCTAAACCCTTCCTATTGGAGGTTGATGCCTCCTCAGTGGGAGCTGGAGCTGTCCTTCTACAAAAAAACTCTTCCGGGCATACTGTTACTTGTGGGTTTTTTTCTAGGACCTTCTCTCCGGCGGAGAGGAACTACTCCATCGGGGATCGAGAGCTTCTAGCCATTAAATTAGCACTTGAGGAATGGAGGCATCTGCTGGAGGGATCAAGATTTCCAGTTATTATTTACACCGATCACAAGAACCTCTCATACCTCGAGTCTGCCCAGCGGCTGAATCCTCGTCAGGCCAGGTGGTCTCTGTTCTTTGCCCGATTTAATTTTGAAATTCACTTTCGGCCTGCTGATAAGAACATTAGGGCCGATGCTCTCTCTCGTTCCTCAGATGCTTCTGAAATTGAACTCTCTCCTCAACACATCATTCCTCCTGACTGCCTGATTTCCACTTCTCCAGCCTCCATCAGGCAAACTCCTCCAGGAAAGACCTTTGTTTCTCCACGCCAACGCCTCGGAATCCTCAAATGGGGTCACTCCTCCCATCTCGCAGGTCATGCGGGCATCAAGAAATCTGTGCAACTCATCTCTCGCTTCTATTGGTGGCCGACTCTAGAGACTGATGTGGTGGACTTTGTGCGAGCCTGCACCATCTGTGCCCGGGATAAGACTCCTCGCCAGAAGCCCGCTGGTTTTCTTCTTCCTCTGCCTGTTCCCGAACAACCTTGGTCTCTGATTGGTATGGATTTTATTACTGACTTACCCCCATCCCATGGCAACACTGTTATTTGGGTGGTCGTTGATCGATTCTCCAAAATGGCACATTTCATCCCTCTTCCTGGTCTTCCTTCAGCGCCTCAGTTGGCTAAACAATTTTTTGTACACATTTTTCGTCTTCACGGGTTGCCTACGCAGATTGTCTCGGATAGAGGCGTCCAATTTGTGTCTAAATTCTGGAGGGCTCTCTGTAAACAACTCAAGATTAAATTAAATTTTTCTTCTGCATACCATCCTCAATCCAATGGACAAGTAGAAAGAATTAACCAGATCTTGGGTGACTATTTACGACATTTTGTTTCCTCCCGCCAGGATGACTGGGCAGATCTTCTACCTTGGGCCGAATTCTCGTATAATTTCAGAATCTCTGAATCTTCCTCCAAATCCCCGTTTTTCGTGGTGTACGGCCGTCACCCTCTTCCCCCCCTCCCTACCCCCTTGCCCTCTGGTCTGCCCGCTGTGGATGAAATTTCTCGTGATCTTTCCATCATATGGAGAGAGACCCAAAATTCTCTCTTACAGGCTTCTTCACGCATGAAGAGATTCGCGGATAAGAAAAGAAGAGCTCCTCCCATCTTTTCCCCTGGAGACAAGGTATGGCTCTCCGCCAAATATGTCCGCTTCCGTGTCCCTAGCTATAAGTTGGGACCACGCTATCTTGGTCCTTTCAAGATTTTGCGCCAGATTAATCCTGTCTCTTACAAACTTCTTCTTCCTCCTTCTCTTCGTATTCCTAATGCCTTTCATGTTTCTCTTCTTAAACCACTTATCATTAACCGTTTCTCTCCCAAATCTGTTCCCCCCACTCCTGTCTCCGGCTCCTCGGACATCTTCTCCGTCAGAGAAATTTTAGCATCGAAAAAGGTCAGAGGGAAAACCTTCTTTTTAGTGGATTGGGAGGGTTGTGGTCCAGAAGAGAGGTCCTGGGAACCTGAGGACAATATCCTGGACAAAAGTCTGGTCCTCAGGTTCTCAGGCTCCAAGAAGAGGGGGAGACCCAAGGGGGGGGGTACTGTTACGCCGAGCGCTCCGGGTCCCCGCTCCTCCCCGGAGCGCTCGCTACACTCCTCTCACTGCAGCGCTCCGGTCGGTTCCACGGACCCGGGGCGCTGCGATACCGCCTCTGGCCGGGATGCGATTCGCGATGCGGGTAGCGCCCGCTCGCGATGCGCACCCCGGCTCCCGTACCTGACTCGCTCTCCGTCAGTTCTGTCCCGGCGCGCGCGGCCCCGCTCCCTAGGGCGCGCGCGCGCCGGGTCTTTGCGATTTAAAGGGCCACTGCGCCGCTGATTGGCGCAGTGGTTCCAATTAGTGTTTACACCTGTGCACTTCCCTATATCACCTCACTTCCCCTTCACTCCCTCGCCGGATCTTGTTGCCTTAGTGCCAGTGAAAGCGTTTCCTTGTGTGTTCCTAGCCTGTGTTCCAGACCTCCTGCCGTTGCCCCTGACTACGATCCTTGCTGCCTGCCCCGACCTTCTGCTACGTCCGACCTTGCTTCTGTCTACTCCCTTGTACCGCGCCTATCTTCAGCAGCCAGAGAGGTTGAGCCGTTGCTAGGGGATACGACCTGGTCACTACCGCCGCAGCAAGACCATCCCGCTTTGCGGCGGGCTCTGGTGAAAACCAGTAGTGACTTAGAACCGATCCTCTAGCACGGTCCACGCCAATCCCTCTCTGGCACAGAGGATCCACTATCTGCCAGCCGGCATCGTGACACTAGTCCTCACCTAGAGCTGACTATTGGGGGGGATACAACAAAATGGAGCTAATACAAAGAAGTTATATCAAAATAGACACATTTTATTGAGACAAAATAATGATACATAGTAAAAACATATAAAAAAGTAGGAATGGGGCAAAAAATCGGCAGCATCACTGGGGCAAATCCATAAGGTGCAAAATAAGTACATAAGGGATGTTACAAAAATAAGCAGATTACTACGAAATAGTATGAACACAGCCAATAGATCATGGGGGAGATTTATCAAAACCTGTGTAGAGGAAAAGTTGACCAGTTGACCATAGCAACCAATCAGATTACTTCTTTCATTTTAAAAATGAAAGAAGTGCTCTGATTGGTTTGTATGGGCAACTGGTTCACTTTTCCTCTACACAGGTTTTCATAAATCTCACCTCATGTCCCTAAAAGAGGGGAACAAGTGAAAGTGCAATGTGCAGTAGCTGAAAGGTTTGATCTTACAAACAGTATTATCAACCAAGGTGCATGGCGTGGGTCCGAGCGTGCAGCCACCCCAAGACCTTAGTCGGGCAGCATTGTGCAGCCCGATCAGGTGATTTTGTCATGTGATGGCTCCATGACGCACCACTCTGAAGGTCGGCCGCTCGGGCTAGGACGAGAGACATATGTAGTGTGAGTACAGATGGAGCGCGTTACCTTATTGGTCCTGTGTGTATATCCAAGCCTGGTTCATCTGGGATGCAGCAACCCTGAACACACATGTTGCCGCATGCGTGTAAATGTGTGTGTCACATGACTTGTTGTGAGAAAAATGGGGTAGTTTTCCACACAAGTTTTTTTCTGGCATTTTTTTCAGCCACTGCACTTTTTGAGCCAAAATCAGAAGTGAATCCAATAGGAAGGAGAAGTATAAGTCCTTCCTATATATTTCCCATCCCTTTTGAATACACTTCTGCCTTTGGTTGGTTAGGCTCTGGCTAGGGTGGTTTCAAACTTACCATTAGTCCATAAAAAAAACAAAAAAAAAAAACACTATAGAGCATGCAATGAATGGCTCTTTTTTGGGGGGGGAGCCATGGCCAGACACTAGCTAGGCTGGGCTTCGGTTTGGAAACACAGCCTAACGGAGCTCCACAACGCTGATGAGAACATAGTATTACAAGGTGAGGAGAAAAAAAAAATGAAAGCCACAAATCAAAATGGGAAAGGTTTAAACTTTAAAGAGAATCTAAAACCCTGTTCTCAGAGAGCAGAGCGTTCACCCCAGCCAGCCATTAGCATATGCATGACAGGGTGGTGCGGACAGAAAATATGGAGGAGGCAGGGTATCTAGGCGAGCTGGCTCCCCACCTCCATTGCACAGAGTTGCATAATGTGGCTGGAAGGTTAATCGGCAGTAACTCTGCAAATGCTAAATATATTCACGTAAGTGATGACAGTAAGTGAGGGTGGGCTAGCACTTCTCTGTGCTCTCTCCTGTCTGATAGCACTCCTCTGTGCTCTCTCCTGTCTGATAGCACTCCTCTGTGCTCTCTCCTGTCTGATAGCACTCCTCTGTGCTCTCTCCTGTCTGATAGCACTCCTCTGTGCTCTCTCCTGTCTGATAGCACTCCTCTGTGCTCTCTCCTGTCTGATAGCACTCCTCTGTGCTCTCTCCTGTCTGATAGCACTCCTCTGTGCTCTCTCCTGTCTGATAGCACTCCTCTGTGCTCTCTCCTGTCTGATAATACTCCTCTGTGCTCTCTCCTGTCTGATAGTACTCCTCTGTGCTCTCTTGTCTGATAGTACTCCTCTGTGCTCTCTCCTGTCAAATAGCACTACTCTGTGCTCTCTCCTGTCTGATAGCACTCCTCTGTGCTCTCTCCTGTCTGATAGCACTCCTCTGTGCTCTCTCCTGTCTGATAGCACTCCTCTGTGCTCTCTCCTGTCTGATAGTACTCCTCTGTGCTCTCCTGTCTGATAGTACTCCTCTGTGCTCTCTCCTGTCAAATAGCACTCCTCTGTGCTCTCTCCTGTCTGATAGTACTCCTCTGTGCTTTCTCCTGTCTGATAGGACTCCTCTATGCTCTCTCCTGTCAAATAGCACTCCTCTGTGCTCTCTCCTGTCTGATAGTACTCCTCTGTGCTTTCTCCTGTCCGATAGGACTCCTCTGTGCTCTCTCCTGTCTGATAGCACTCCTCTGTGCTCTCTCCTGTCTATTAGGACTCCTCTGTGCTCTCTCCTGTCTGATAGTACTCCTCCGTGCTCTCTCCTGCCTGATAGGACTCCTCTGTGCTCTCTCCTGTCTAATAGCACTCCTTTGTGCTCTCTCCTGTCTGATAGCACTCCTCTGTGCTCTCTCCTGTCTGATAGTAGTCCTCTGTGCTCTCTCCTGCCTGATAGGACTCCTCTGTGCTCTCTCCTGTCTAATAGCACTCTTTTGTGCTCTCTCCTGTCTGATAGCACTCCTCTGTGCTCTCTCCTGTCTGATAGGACTCCTGTGCTCTCTCCTGTTTGATAGCACTCCTCTGTGCTCTCTCCTGTTTGATAGCACTCCTCTGTGCTTTCTCCTGTCTGATAGGGCTCCTCTGTGCTCTCTCCTGTCTGAAAGCACTTTTCTGTGCTTTCTCCTGTCTGATAGGACTCCTCTGTGCTCTCTCCTGCCTCATAGCACTCCTGTGTGCTCTCTCCTACCTGACAGCACTCCTCTGTGCTCTCTCCTACCTGACAGCACTCCTCTATGCTCTCTCCTGTCTGATGGCACTCCTCTGTGCTCTCTCCTGCCTGATGGCACTCCTCTGTGCTCTCTCCTGTCTGATGGCACTCCTCTTTGCTCTCTCCTGTCTGATGGCACTCCTCTTTGCTCTCTCCTGTCTGATAGGACTTCTCTGTGCTCACTCCTGTCCTATCAGACACAGAGGAGTACTATAAGATAGAGGAGAGAGCACAGATGAGTACTATCAGACAGGAGAGAGCACAGAGGAGTGCTATCAAACAGGAGAGAGCACAGGAGTCCTATCAGACAGGAGAGAGCACAGAGGAGTGCTATCAGACAGGAGAGAGCACAAAAGAGTGCTATTAGACAGGAGAGAGCACAGAGGAGTCCTATCAGGCAGGTGAGAGCACAGAGGACTACTATCAGACAGGAGAGAGCACAGAGGAGTGCTATCAGACAGGAGAGAGCACAAAGGAGTGCTATTAGACAGGAGAGAGCACAGAGGAGTCCTATCAGGCAGGAGAGAGCACAGAGGAGTACTATCAGACAGGAGAGAGCACAGAGGAGTCCTATCAGACAGGAGGGAGGACAGAGGAGTACTATCAGACAGGAGAGATCACAGATGAGTACTATCAGACTGGAGAGAGCACAGAGGAGTACTATCAGACAGGAGAGAGCACAGAGGAGTGCTATCAGACAGGAGAGAGCACCGAGGAGTACTATAAGACAGGAGAGAGCACAGAGGAGTGCTATCAGACAGAAGAGAGCACAGAGGAGTACGATCAGACAGGAGAGAGCACAGAGGAGTACTATCAGACAGGAGAGATCACAGATGAGTACTATCAGACTGGAGAGAGCACAGAGGAGTACTATCAGACAGGAGAGAGCACAGAGGAGTACTATCAGATAGAGGAGAGAGCACAGATGAGTACTATCAGACAGGAGAGAGCACAGAGGAGTCCTATCAGACAGGAGAGAGCACAGAGGAGTCCTATCAGACAGTAGGGAGGACAGAGGAGTGCTATCAGACAGGAGAGAGCACAGAGGAGTACTATCAGATAGAGGAGAGAGCACAGATGAGTACTATCAGACAGGAGAGAGCACAGAGGAGTGCTAGCCCACCATGACTTACTGGACTTTGTCTATGCCTATGCTTTAGCTTGGATAAAGCCATGATTTTATAAGCCATGATTTCTAAGAAAATGAAATAACATTTTCTTATTAGGTATATTAGAAAGGTTAATCTTTTGCTCATATATACAACATATAAGAAGTTTTTGTGCCTGACAGTGCCCATTCCAGCCTTAAGCCAGTAACACATCCAGCAAAAAGAAGAAATAGTCCTTCCTTTAAAACCGCTGCTATAAAAACTGCTGCGTTTTCCCACAAACGCTGTGTGTGACCTCATTTATACACATCCCCCATTTATTTTGTTCTTGCCTTTGCCCTCAAACACTGCATGAAACCCCGTGAAGGAGAGAGGTGTGTAGGTGTGAAGAACTTGTTGCGTTGCACCCAGTCAGTCAGTCAGTCCTCCCAGTGTGGAGCAGGGAGTGGTGTAACCTGAGCCCCGGATTGTTTACCAGCTCCAGACCCGGGCAGGGAGCAGCGCGGCTCCGCCTCTCACACAACAGGTCTGTACAGGGCCCTATGAGTCACTGGCCGGGAGCAAGGTGCGGCTCTCCCCCTTGTAAGCGGCGGTGCCAGTCCTGAGTGCTCACTTGTGACGAGGGACACTACACGGAGGAGAGAAGCCGGCTCTGCTACATCTGACCCCGATACCAGCGAAACATGTTCAAGTGCGGCATCGCCTACCCCAGGTGTAAATGGATCCTGCCCCTGCTTCTGCTCTGCGCCATCATCTTCGATATCATCGCCCTGGCCGGGAGGGGCTGGGTAGAGACCGAGTCTGGCAGGGAGTACGCTTCTCTATGGGAGACCTGTAGGACCACCGACAATTCATGCAGGTCCCTCATGGACTACGGTGAGTGTGGGCACAGCTGAGGGCACCCCTGGCATTACAGTCTACATATAACTCATGCCATGTCACTGACCTCTGCAGAGTCACCTGTCACATCCCTGGGGGATGGCACACAAGCCAGATATAGCAGAGCCAGAAGAGTTGTCTTCTCATGTTACATAGTCTCCATGGCATAGGACTGTATGTTATAGAACTAAAGCAATGTTACCCAACCAGTACTGCAAAACTACAACTCCCAGCATGCCTGGACAGCCAACGGCTGTCCGGGCATGCTGGGAGTTGTAGTTTTTGCAACAGCTGAAGGCACCCCCCTCTTTCTAGTATGCCTGGTCAGGTTTACATTTTGTGGGGTGTGTCTTTTAGAGAGCAAAGGTCCCTGGTGTCACCATGTTCGCAGACTATATATAAGGACGGAAGCAACAAGTGCATATGTGACAAAGCCCAGGGACCGAATATTTTAGACAGGCGTGCCTTTTGCGTAGCCCCGTTTTTGGGAGGTTGGTATAGATCGGTGAAGTAGTACCCTTGTACTTTAGGTAAATGGTAACAGAACCCGCCATACTATCTGTAAGGGGAAGGACGGATTGGCCATACTTGATTATCCTTTATATAAGCCACCACAGATGTCCCCATTGAATTAACATGCATGCTCGGCTGAGTGCAATGTGCATGTGTAGGGCGAGCTGAGGGTTGTATAGGTAGCTTTAGTGTGGTTAGTGCACCTGTCTCCTCACACATACTGAGGTGGTCCTTAAAGCAAATTTCTACGATCTATTTACAACAGGGGTCTCAAACTCACAGGCTGTGGAACGAAATTTTGTGGCCCAATGCACAGGGCTGGATGGGGCTACAGGCCCCTATGTTAAAATAGGCCCAGACGCCCATATAGGTGGCATGCTTCATAGGCCGCCAGGCGCTTGCACTGTCCGTGGTCACAAAACACTGAACGCGGTCACGAGTGGTGTTAATAGAGCTTGTAGTGGTGTGACCACTGCCGTACATCGGACGTAGAGCTTGTATGGTGGATGGGGCATGAGGAACAGTAATGGAGGGGAAGAGGGGGTGCAGGCATGAGGAACAGTCATGGATAGGAAGAGGGGGTGCAGGCATGAGGAACAGTCATGGATAGGAAGAGGGGGTGCAGGCATGAGGAACAGTGTTGGAGGGGAAGAGGGGGTGCAGGCATGAGGAACAGTCATGGATAGGAAGAGGGGGTGCAGGCATGAGGAACAGTCATGGATAGGAACAGGGGGTGCAGGCATGAGGAACAGTCATGGATAGGAAGAGGGGGTGCAGGCATGAGGAACAGTCATGGATAGGAAGAGGGGGTGCAGGCATGAGGAACAGTCATGGATAGGAAGAGGGGGTGCAGGCATGAGGAACAGTCATGGATAGGAAGAGGGGGTGCAGGCATGAGGAACAGTCATGGATAGGAAGAGGGGGTGCAGGCATGAGGAACAGTCATGGATAGGAAGAGGGGGTGCAGGCATGAGGAACAGTCATGGATAGGAAGAGGGGGTGCAGGCATGAGGAACAGTCATGGATAGGAAGAGGGGGTGCAGGCATGAGGAACAGTCATGGATAGGAAGAGGGGGTGCAGGCATGAGGAACAGTCATGGATAGGAAGAGGGGGTGCAGGCATGAGGAACAGTCATGGATAGGAAGAGGGGGGGCAGGCATGAGGAACAGTATTGGCTAGGGAGAGGGGGTGCAGGCATTAGAAACAGTCATGGATAGGAAGAGGGGGTGCAGGCATGAGGAACAGTCATGGATAGGAAGAGGGGGTGCAGGCGTGAGGAACAGTGTTGGAGGGGAAGAGGGGGGTGCAGGCATGAGGAACAGTATTGACTGGGAAGAGGGGGTGCAGGCATGAGGAACAGTGTTGGAGGGGAAGAGGGGGTTCAGGCATGAGGAACAGTATTGGCTAGGAAGAGGGGGTGCAGGCATGAGGAACAGTCATGGATAGGAAGAGGGGGTGCAGGCATGAGGAACAGTCATGGATAGGAAGAGGGGGTGCAGGCATGAGGAACAGTGTTGGAGGGGAAGAGGGGGTGCAGGCATGAGGAACAGTATTGGCTAGGAAGAGGGGGTGCAGGCATGAGGAACAGTGTTGGAGGGGAAGAGGGGGTGCAGGCATGAGGAACAGTGTTGGAGGGGAAGGGGGTGAAGGTGTGAATGTGTACACATTCGGAGGGCGCAGTGTCGGACAGTATTATATTTATAGGACGCAGTGTGTGGCAGGGTTAAATTCAGAGCATGATGGGCCATTATATATGAGGGGCGCATGATGGGGGCATTATATGTTAGGGGCGCATGCGGCCCAGCCGCTACCTCCAGTGGCCCCCAGATAATTTGAGTTTGAGACCCCTGATTTACAATAAAGGGTCCAACCGATATGAGTTAAGGGCTATACCAGTGCTGGGTCCCCTTCAGAGTTTTCCCCTGCCCACCTCTGGACAGGGAAGTACTCGGCACTGACCCCTAATAAATTGAGGACATATTGTAGCTGTCACTTTATTAGATGGTTATGCTGCTTAAAGGGGTACTCCAGTGGAAAACAATTTATTTTGGTGCCAGAAAGTAAAACAGATTTGTAAATTACTACTTTTTAAAAATCTTAATCCTTCCTCTACTGATCAGCTGCTGTATGTTCCACAGGAAGCTCTTTTTGAATTTCTTTTTTGTGTTTCTTTTTTGTGCTCTCTGCTGACACTTCTGTCCATGTCAGGGACTGTCCAGAGTAGGAGAGGGTTTCTATGGGGATTTACTCCTTCTCTGGACAGTTCCTGACACAGAGATATGTGTCAGCAGAGAGCACTGTGGTCAGACTGGAAATAACTACACAACTTCCTCTGTAGCATACAGCAGCTGATAAGTACTGGTAGAATTAAGATTTTTAAATAGAAGTCATTTACAAATATGTTTAACTTTCTAGCACCAGTTGATTTAAAAACTGATGTGTGAAGATCTTCTCCAGCACTGTTCACCTTTTGGCCTGTGACGAATGCCATAGAGGAGCGTCCCACACCCTTAGGGTCCCATGAAAAGAATATGTACAGCATGGAGTCTTTTTTTATTAGCAACAGCTATATTTAGGAAAGTCTGTAATGCTTTATATCTAGATACCTCTCCAATACAGCCTAAAACTGAAGTGCATCAATTGGCATTAGTTGTCCAGGATCAAGCGGTCATTCTTAGGCTGCATTCACACTACGTTTGAAGCCTACGGCTGGGAAATTTCAATACCGGGCGCTCCCGTATCCAATCCGGACCCGCGTAGATTCTCATTCACATTAATGAGCCAACTGGCGTCAGACATTGATTCCGGACAGCTAATTTTTTGCCCGTGACCGGACCTAAAATTGTGGTATACTACGGTTTTAGGTCCGGTCACAGAACCGGATACAGCGCAAAAATGAGCCGACCGGAGTCACTGTTTGACTCCGGTCAGCTCAATAAAGTGAATGGGTTTCGCCACCAGTCCGGCCGTCATACAGGGGCTCTGGGTTTTGAAATCTCCCTGCCGTAGGCTGCAAACGTAGTGTGAATGCAGCCTTAGTACTGGCTGTGGGCAGCAAGATGTGTTCCCCTGTCCATCAATCCAGCATCCAAATTTAGGAGCTGGATGATGTGAACAGTCCCATTAAAATGAAAGGGATTAGTTTTACCATCGGTTTCCCTCCGGTGCTGTAGAAACTCTGCCTGATGTGTGTAAAGAGGGCCTAAGGCTGCTTTCACACTATATAAATACCTCCGTAATAAAAACCCTGGAAATCCGCCGTTAAAAAATCCCATTATAGTCTATGAGATTTTTCCTATAGCTGTTTTAACCCGTTATCGCCCGTTATTAATAAGGGACGTTATTTTGTGATGGGCGGATGAACGGAAGAAATAGTGCATGCACTATTTCCCCCATTACTATCGCCCGTCACAAAATAACGGCCAGGGTTTCCAGGGTTTTTATGACGGGCGTAAAAGGTAGCTTTTAGCATGTTCTAAAGGAAAGGGGTTCTATTCATGTTTTTTAATGTATATACCAGGAGCTGCAGATTTCCCCATTGACTTCAATGGGGAAGTCAGAATATAGTGTGCACTGAGGCTAATCTCCAGAGATCGCTCTAAGTATAGAATGTTTTCTCAATTTGTTAATAAACTCCAAAGGATCCTTTAACCTCCTCACCTTTAAAGCTCCCACCATCCTTTTTTTTTTTTTTCTGTCCCTGCCTTAAAATTTTTTTTTGCTATCTGAGAAATGGCTTTTTGTCTGCCTGGTAGTGTGCTCACTTACCAGGCAGACTTCCCCAGCAGGTGCGATGTCACTGATGCCTGCTGGGGGGCCAACTTCCGCCCTTAGTTCACCTATACAAGGTGCCTCCAGCTGTTTCACCACTACAACTCCCAGCTTGCCCTGACATCTATTGGCTGTCAGGGCATGCTGGGAGTTGTAGAGGTGAAACAGCTGGAGCCACCCTGTGTTGAAAACAATAACTTTGTTAGGGCCATGGCCACGACGCTACCCCGAACCCCGTTCTTCCCCTTCCCGGTGAAAACAATAGTTTTGTTAGGGCCGCGGCGTTACATAAGTACTACAACATATCAAAAATAAAGTTTGGTGACAGTGCCCATTTAAACACATACTTCATGCAGAACAAGTCTATGTCTGCAGCACATTGGTAGTGTACAGTATGGATGAGGGCTTGTAAAGAGCTTTTGATTTTAATGTTTACCGTAGATCAGTTGGGCTCAGTTCACATGACGCTACGTGAGTACGTTTGGCTAATGCATCATGAAAACTGCTAGCGCATGCACCAAACCTAACCATGGATCCCCATAGACCAGTGTTTCCCAACCAGGCTGCCTCCAGGTGTTGCAAAACTACAACTCCCAGCATGCCTGGACAGCCAAAGGCTGAAAAGGTTTTGTTTTCACACCGTACAATTTCTGGTACAAATGAAATGTTTTATTTATTCTCTGGGTCAATACGATTAAAATGATACCCATGATTATACAATTTTCTATTACTTTTGCGCTTAAAAAAAAATCGCAAACTTTTTAACCACATTAGTACGTTTAAAATCCCCCTATTTTGAAGACCTATAACTTTTTCATTTTTCTGTATAAGCGGTGGTAGGAGGGCTCATTTTTTGCGCTGTGATCTGTACTTTTTATTGATAACATATTTGCTTATACAAAACTTTTATTGCATTTTTAATTAATTTTTTGGGAATAAAATGTTATAAAAAGCAGCTATTTTGGACTTTTTTTTTATTTTTTACGTTCACGCCATTCACCGTACGGGATCATTTACATTTTATTTTAATAGTTCGGATATTTACGCACGCAGCGATACCAAATGTATATAAAATAATTTTTTTACACTTTTTGGGGGTAAAATAGGGAAAATGGGACAATTTACGTTTTTATTGGGGGAGGGGGTTTTTCACATTAGTTTTTTTACTTTTTTTACTTTTATTTTTACACTCTTAGTCACCATAGGGGACTATTTATAGCAACCATTGGATTGCTAATCCTGTTCAGTGCTATGTATAGGACAAAGCACTGATCAGGGTTATCGGTGATCTTCTGCTCTGGTCTGCGGGAAGGCAGATCAGAGCAGAAGACTCCCAGAAGGCAGCAGAGCCAGATGAGGGGACCTCCGTCTGCCGTGCAGGATGATTGGATCGCCGCGGCAGCGCTGCGGGCGATCCGATCATCCTGTTAAGTGACCGCGATGCTGCAGATGCCGTGATCGATATTGATCACGGCATCTGCGGGGTTAATGGCGGACATCCGCGGGATCGCGGGTGTCCACCATTACCGGCGGGTCCCTGGCTGCGATCCACAGCCGGGACCTGCCGCGCATGATGCCGGCATCGCTCCGATGCCCGCGGTTATGCTCAGGACGTAAATGTACGTCCTGGTACGTTAAGTACCATGTCCCCAGGACGTACATTTACGTCCTGCGTCGTTAAGGGGTTAAATGTGAGTGCAGGTGCAGTGACCAAGAAAAAAAAAATTATATATATTTAAATCTACAGCATATACATTTCGGTGTTGGACATGCTTGAAAAGTCAACATCTGCAGTTGTTTCTTTTTTTTAATGTAAAAACCAAAAATAGAAAGGAAACTGAGCCGTTTACTGCTGACAGCTGCAAAAATGCAAAGTGAGCATGGTGGCTGGTGCGGGTCTGTAGAAGAATTTGGGAAGTTTTAGTTTGCAATGTTTATTTATTTTTTTGCATATTTAGCAACTTGCAAATGTAGGTTCTGTTAGGAGAAGTGTACAACTTGAGGCTGACTCTGAAAGGCATTAGGTAACACTGGATCATTCTAGTTTGTTTTTCTGTTAACACGTCCAGTTTTTGTGTGGAAAATATTTCTTTCTTTCTTAATGAAAAGCTGCCTCAGCAGTGGTCAGTGAGACAGGCCATGGAGTGTGTGCTCACAAAGTTCAGTCTGTCTCCTCCACTCCCTCCCAATCCCCCTAGGTCACAGGCTTGCTACATTTCTAACATTCCTGATAGATGAAGCTTTCTTCTTGTGTCCTTGGTAAAATCTTCGCACTCAGTACAATGTGTCTAGGCCTTTTGTTAAGAGTGTAAATCTCCGCACAAGGGGAATAGCAGTGCCGAGGAGCAAGCTTCTGTCTCTGTGCTGGGGAGGAAGCTTCTGTCTCTGTGCCGGGGAGCAAGCTTCTGTCTCTGTGCCGAGGAGGAAGCTTCTGTCTCTGTGCCGGGGAGCAAGCTTCTGTCTCTGTGCCGAGGAGGAAGCTTCTGTCTCTGGGCCGAGGAGGAAGCTTCTGTCTCTGTGCTGGGGAGGAAGCTTCTGTCTCTGTGCTGGGGAGGAAGCTTCTGTCTCTGTGCTGGGGAGGAAGCTTCTGTCTCTGGGCTGGGGAGGAAGCTTCTGTCTCTGTGCTGGGGAGGAAGCTTCTGTCTCTGTGCCGGGGAGGAAGCTTCTGTCTCTGGGCCGGGGAGGAAGCTTCTGTCTCTGGGCCGGGGAGGAAGCTTCTGTCTCTGGGCCGGGGAGGAAGCTTCTGTCTCTGTGCCGGGAAGGAAGCTTCTGTCTCTGTGCCGGGGAGGAAGCTTCTGTCTCTGTGCCGGGGAGGAAGCTTCTGTCTCTGTGCCGGGGGAGGAAGCTTCTGTCTCTGTGCCGGGGGAGGAAGCTTCTGTCTCTGTGCCGGGGAGGAAGCTTCTGTCTCTGTGCCGGGGAGGAAGCTTCTGTCTCTGTGCCGGGGAGGAAGCTTCTGTCTCTGTGCCGGGGAGGAAGCTTCTGTCTCTGGGCCGGGGAGGAAGCTTCTGTCTCTGGGCCGGGGAGGAAGCTTCTGTCTCTGGGCCGGGGAGGAAGCTTCTGTCTCTGTGCCGGGAAGGAAGCTTCTGTCTCTGTGCCGGGGAGGAATCTTCTGTCTCTGTGCCGGGGGAGGAAGCTTCTGTCTCTGTGCCGGGGGAGGAAGCTTCTGTCTCTGTGCCGGGGGAGGAAGCTTCTGTCTCTGTGCCGGGGAGGAAGCTTCTGTCTCTGTGCCGGGGAGGAAGCTTCTGTCTCTGTGCCGGGGAGGAAGCTTCTGTCTCTGTGCCGGGGAGGGAGCTTCTGTCTCTGTGCCGGGGAGGGAGCTTCTGTCTCTGTGCCGGGAAGGAGCTTCTGTCTCTGTGCCGGGGAGGAAGCTTCTGTCTCTGTGCCGAGGAGGGAGCTTCTGTCTCTGTGCCGAGGAGGGAGCTTCTGTCTCTGTGCCGAGGAGGGAGCTTCTGTCTCTGTGCCGAGGAGGGAGCTTCTGTCTCTGTGCCGGGGAGGGAGCTTCTGTCTCTGTGCCGGGGAGGAAGCTTCTGTCTCTGTGCCGGGGAGGAAGCTTCTGTCTCTGTGCCGGGAAGGAAGCTTCTGTCTCTGTGCCGGGAAGGAAGCTTCTGTCTCTGTGCCGGGGAGGAAGCTTCTGTCTCTGTGCCGAGGAGGGAGCTTCTGTCTCTGTGCCGTCTTCTGCTGTTACTTATAGAAAAAGAAAATCCTTTAAAGTACAATCTTGGATGTTTGTGGCATGTATGGCCACTTTTCTCCATTCATGCTTCAGCAGTTCTCTATATAGGTGGGGGCCTGGGCCCTATTTGTAGGATGCAGTTTTCTACATAGCTGGAGACCTGGCACTTATTAGTAGGATGCAGTTCTCTATATAGTCGGGGACCTGGGCCCTATTAGTGGGGTGCAGTTCTCTGTATAGTCGGGGACCTGACCCCTATTAGTGGGAAGCAGTTCTCTGTATAGTCGGGGACCTGGGCCCTATTTGTAGGATGCAGTTTTCTATATAGTTGGAGACCTGGCACTTATTAGTGGGGTGCAGTTCTCTAAATAGATGGGGACCTGGCCCTTATTAGTGGGGTGCAGTTCTCTAAATAGATGGGGACCTGGCCCTTATTAGTGGGGTGCAGTTCTCTAAATAGATGGGGACCTGGCACTTATTAGTGGGGTGCAGTACTCTAAATAGATGGGGACCTGGCCCTTATTAGTGGGGTGCAGTACTCTAAATAGATGGGGACCTGGCACTTATTAGTGGGGTGCAGTACTCTAAATAGATGGGGACCTGGCCCTTATTAGTGGGGTGCAGTACTCTAAATAGATGGGGACCTGGCCCTTATTAGTGGGGTGCAGTACTCTAAATAGATGGGGACCTGGCCCTTATTAGTGGGTGCAGTTCTCTAAAATAGATGGGGACCTGGCCCTTATTAGTGGGGTGCAGTTCTCTAAAATAGATGGGGACCTGGCCCTTATTAGTGGGGTGCAGTTCTCTAAATAGATGGGGACCTGGCCCTTATTAGTGGGGTGCAGTTCTCTAAATAGATGGGGACCTGGCCCTTATTAGTGGGGTGCAGTTCTCTAAATAGATGGGGACCTGGCCCTTATTAGTGGGGTGCTGCGGCTGTCCTTAGCCTATGAGCAACAGCCTATTAGCAACACTAACAGGTGGTGGCTTTCTCGGACAAGAGCTTTCCAAACGTTACATAAACACTTTAGCGACTGTCAGGTTAAAACATTCCCGTCATTTAGAAATACTTTAGACATGTCAAGCAGACGTTGCTGACACCCCCACTGATCTCTAAATACAGCAACAAGAAGTATGCGGCACCATAATGGAGCCCGTCACCCGCCACATGCTTCACCCTTTGGGACCCTGACTGACCAATATTTTCACATGTCTGAGTGACATGCCAAAAGGTTTAGAAATGGATACATTAATGGTCTGAGGAGAGAAAATCCCTGTAAGTTTATACTGTCACAGTTTCTTAGATAGATTTTTTAAAGATTTAACCTCTTAGGGCCAGCCTTGTCTATATTTTAAAAGATGATATTGACATCATGAGGTGGTGTTGTTCTTCAGAGCTCTAAGGGCTCATTCACACTATGTATTTTCTGAGTGGAATTCTGCTCGAGAAAATATGGTGCAGCACCCTCACATTCTTTTCAATGGGATTCTGCTGCAGTAGTCACACTACAAAATTTCCTATGTGGACATTCCACCATGGAAATCCCAGACCCCAGACTCCCGGAAGAATAAATACATACACTATTTTGTCGGAATCCGCTAGAAATGGATTGCAGTCTATGTAGACTGTGCAATTCCGAGTTTTACTGGGGCTGGTTTGTTCTGCCTGCTACTGATGGAGTCTGGAGATTCCATAGTGTATAGGAGCCCTATAGGCTCTTTCTATGTGTTACATCATTGCCTATTGATGACATTACAGTGGAATTGACTGTATATGTAATGTGGATGGTACAAACAACAATGTAAAGTATGTTCCTCTGAAATGACCATCTGCTGCTTTTCATTGCTCTTACGGTCCTGATATAATACATGATAAAAGGGAAGATTCATGGCACTGAAAAGTGTAAGCGCCCATGCACACTACAGAATTTCCACCCAGAGAAATTGCAGGCGGGCATTCCATGTGCAGCAGGCACTGCCAGAATGATTCAGCGCCATGACCACGCGGACATTCATTGTCCCCATTGACAGCAATGCAGTTCCACACAGACTTCACCACAGAAACAATGCAGCAGAATCCTATTGACAACAATACGAGGCTGCTGCGGTGGAATTCTGTAGTGTGCGTGGGCCCTAAAAACTCGTATGGCACTTGCTGCCTTGCTGGAAGACTAGTACATTTTGTTAGTAAAAGCTATAGCATTTCATGGATGGTCTGAAGTTAGATTTTGGACAGCCAACTGACACCTGTTCCCTTTGACTCCCCCATACCCATTTGGCTCGGCATGTGTACTTAGTAAGCGAGGGTTAATAAGCTGCTTCCAAACACCTTTGGGTTTTATGCATCTAATGTCATTTAAAAATGTCCAGTTTTAGTCAGTATTAATATCGGGTGTATGGGCACCTTAAAGGGGTACTCCACTGGGGGGAAAAAATTATAATAATCAACTGGTGCCAGAAAGTTAAACACATTTGTAAATTACTTCTATTTAAAAATCTTAATCCTTCCAACACTTATCAGCTGCTTTATGCTCCACATGAAGTTCTTTTCTTTTTAAATTTCTTTTCTGCCTGACCACAGTGCTCTCTGCTGACAGGATAGGTTTGCTATATGGATTTTCTCCTCTGGACAGTTCCTAAAATGGACAGAGGTGTCAGCAGAGAGCACTGTGGCCAGACAGAAAAGGAATAAAAAAAAAAAAACTTCCTGTGGAGCATACAGCAGCTGAGAAATACTGGAAGTATTAAGATTTTTTAATAGAAGTATTTTACAAATCTGTTTAACTTTCTGGCACCAGTTGATTTAAAAAAAAAATGTTTTTTTCCCAGTGCAGTACCCCTTTAAAGCATACCTGTCTCCAAAGGAAGAGCAGATAGAGAAGTGAGCAGCTCTGTGTCAGACCTTTACCCCGGCCCCCTAGACTTACACTATGAGGCCGCCCAGGTCTCGGGAGAGAATGCACTGAGCGTGCACTTCTCCCTGCTTTTTCTACTGATCGGTCGGGGTATAAACAATTTAACTACTAATATGAAGTACTATACCAGAACCTGGGAGCAGGAAGACAATCCTTGGCAGATCACTTGCCTCTCCCTGCTTTGTACCTGCCTGGTATATGGGGTGGGATGTAGTGTATAATACAGTGGACATTTACTTTTAAGGGGTATTCCAGGATTTTGGAACTTTAAACCTATGTGCCCGTGATACCACTTTATGCTTGCTGTTAATATGCTTAAAGGGGTACTCCACTCCCCAGCGTTTGAAACATTTAGTTCCGAATGCTGGGTGCGGGCTTCAATGCAAGTCTAAGGGAGGGGGGTGACTGCCGTACGCCCCCTCCCTTAGACTTGCATTGAGGGGGCAGGGCGTGGTGTCACGAGGGGCGGGACGTGATGTCACGAAGGGGGCGTGGTGTCCCCCCCCCCCAAGCCCACACCCAGCATTCGGAACTAAATCTAAATGTCCCGAATGCCGGGGAATGGAGTACCCCCTTTTAAATTACCCGTATGCAGTGGATCATACTTTTCTTTTTGGATTTTTATGCCCCTGGAGGAGGTTCAGCATTCTTGTGCCATATGGATTACTATCGTCTTGTGCCTTTCCCATCTTGCTCGAGACAACAGCTGATCAGGGGGCTTGGCATCTCTTCGTCTTCCCTCACAAACCAGCCCCCCATGGTGTGTGCAGCCCTTTTGTATACGTCACCGTGCCTATGTTCCTCTATATTGATAAATCTCCCCCATATATCATATATTTGGAGAGGATTACTATGGGAATGTACAATGCTCGGGGGAATATTCTGGACACCATTTTCTTATGTACATTGTACAGTAAAGCCTTTAGTGTAAGTTCTGGTTTCCACATCTTGTGCACAGACGTGCTGTGTTCTCATAGATTGCTTTGCATAAGGCAGATCCTTTTATAAAGCTGGTGTCAGCATTATACCCAGATGATGTACAGAGCAGCATATCATCATGTTTACCCACCCACACATGTAAAGTCCCTGCTCCGCCATACCAGTTGGGTGGAGACCTAGTTTGCTGGAGGGCAAGGTGTTGTGTGAAAGTCTCATCCATCTCTTGTAGAAACCTGTCTACTAAATCTAGAAATCTTTACTTCAAGCACTTCTTTTTATTTTACTAATAATACTTTTTTTTTCATTTGAACTTAGACTTTTTTGTTTGTAATATTTTTTTGCTGCATAACTGATATTTGATTTCCTGTATGTAATTGAAGTGTAATCACTGTGAAATGATGTCACTTTTTAATTGTTAGTCTGTGTTGCTGTCAGTAAATGCAGACATTCTTATTTAAACATATAGGCTGGAACTCAAAGGGGGGTTTTAGTAAGAACAGAGTTTTCATATGCCAGTCTTGTGTAAAACTCTGCCTGTATTAGCTGTGCTGGATTGACTGTGAGGTGCCAGGCACAAAGATCTAAGCCAGCTCAGAGTTGGTGCCGATTCTTGCGGCAATTTACAATTGCGTGCGTCTGTAAAAAGCATTTTGTTTTTGCTTTATATTTATTAGGCCTCTGTTAGCTGATTCCGTTCAAATGACAGGAGTTAAAGGGTTACTCCGTTCCCCAGCGTCCGGAACATTGAGTCATGAATGCTGTGTGTGGGCTTCCGTGTTCACGTCCGCCCCCTCGTTCCATCACGTGCCCCCTCGTTCCATCACGTGCCGTCATGTGAAGTCTATGGGAGAGGGCGTGACATCCGTTGTTCCCCCCCCTTCCCATAGACTGTCATTGATGGGGCAGGCCATGACATTTACGAGGGGGCGGGCCTGAACACGGAAGCCCGCACACAGCGTCCAGGAACTCAATGTTCCGGTGTGAGGTGGAATTTTGCGGACGCTGGGGAGCGGAGTAACCCTTTATATGGAGGGGAAAAAAAGTCAGATTTTTAATTCTTTTTCCCCCTACTGATAACCCACTGACATCAGATAGAAACCTAACTGACCCCATTCAAACTTAAAGGGGTACTCTGCTTCTATACTTCTTATCCCCTATCCAAAGGGTAGGTGATATGATTTCTGATCGCTGGGGGGACCTGCTGCTGGGACAGCTCATGATCACGTAAATGTGCAGAACACCAGGGTGCTGCGTAGGGTCCCAGTGGCCAGACCACCCGCGATCAGACATCTTTTCCCTTATCTTTTGTTTGCCTCTTTAATGGACAGTCAGTGTATTCTAACTAACCATAGGCTATCAGAGATACTAAAAGAAATCCAGATTACAGATAGGCTCAGGGGGAGATACATAGAGACCCTTAAAAACCTGATTAAGATCCCAGGAGGGAAGAAGATTGCAAAGATGAGAGGCAGCAAACATAAAGCATTCACCCATCTGGATCAACTAGAGGAGTATTAAAGAAAGGAGATGATGCTGAAATGTGTAACCTCAGAGTGCTCAGTGTAAGACCAGGGCCAGAGCATTGTCCATCTATAATCATATTGTCCAGAAGACCTAACCAGCTTCTTTTTGGCCAGTATAGAGCAATGATGATCAAGAGAGTTGGTTTTCCCATCATTTTCTGAAGTACTCTTGGAATAATTGGAATCTGAAAGGCGTATGCCAGTTGAAAGTCCCATAGGCATATACTCCTAGAGATGAATCCTTTGGGTTGAGGGAGAAAAATATTGGAAGCTTCTGGTATTGAAGAGAGGCAAACAGATCTGCATCTTATTAGATCCTGGAATACAGCGGAATCCCATTGTAGTGTATTGACTATAAATTAATGCATATTTTTTATGCAGATTTCCATGCAGAAATTCTGGGGTGTGAACATAGTCTTAAAGGAGTAGTTCAGTGGTGAGCAACTTATCCCCTATCCTAAGGATAGGGGATAAGTTGCAGATCGCGGGGGGTCCGACCGCTGGGGCCCCCTGCGATCTCCTGTACGGAGCCCCGACAGCCCGCGAGAAGGGGGCGTGTCGACCTCCGCACGAGGCGGCGGCCGACACGCCCCCTCAATACAACTCTATGGCAGAGCCGAAGCGCTGCCTTCGGCAATCTCCGGCTCTGCCATAGAGATGTATTGAGGGGGCGTGTCGGCCGCCGCCTCGTGCGGGGGTCGACACCCGCTATCTCGGCGGAGAGCCGGGGCCTCGTACAGAGAGATCGCAGGGGGCCCCAGCGGTCGGACCCCCCCCCGCGATCTCAAACTTATCCCCTATCCTTAGGATAGGGGATACGTTTTTCACCACTGGACTACCCCTTTAAGCTACCTTTCAGATAGATGGCTGTGAGGGACCTCTTCCCAGTTCCACCCAATGTATTGAAGGGTTCCTTTTTTGGGGGGAGCCCTGATGTCTCACCAAGTTGACTGTGGTTATATTGTCTGAATATACCTTTACATGTGAATCTCTCAGGAGAGGAGCGGCTGCCTGTAATGCTTCCCTGACAGCTGCTACCCAAGATCTCGGCCCAGACACTCCCAATCCTCTTTTGCTTACATCTGTGGTAGTTGCAATGGCTGGTACTGTATGCCAGACAGCGCCTTTCTTCACGCTGGACATGTTTGTCCACCACACAAGGGACACTTTCACCCATTGGGAAATCCTGATCTTCTTCTCCAATGACATTAGATTGAGGTTCCATGAGGGACTGTTTTATTGGTCTTGAACGAGCCTGAGCCCAATTAACCACTGGGATACAGGCTAGGGAAAAAAGGCCTGAGACAGACCTTCTCTCTGCCTTGACCTATAGGGACAGGCAATAAACGTGATAAGTGCGGTAAGAATGGGCATTTTAAACTTTATGTATTTTCTGTCCCTATTGATGTATGGGCCCTAACCTCCTATGGTGCTGTCATGGAAGTCTACTGAAGAAATGTGTTCGCTCATGATAAAGATTTACGTCTCCCCCTCCCTATACATTGTTAAATGACTGCCAGTGCTGTTTTTAGAAGTGTTTTTCTTATTCATGGATTTCCTTGTTGTTCAGTTTAATAAACCATTAATATGCATGTCCTTCTTTTCCAGCCTGGGGCAGAGCGACTGCTGCACTGATGGTCATTGGCATCATCATCCTCATCTTCTGCTTCATCCTCTCCTTTGTTGGACTGTGTATACCACGTATCTCTTTGCTCAGAGTTATCGGAGGGCTTCTCTTTTTGGCTGGTAAGAATAAACATACATGTAATAGAAGTATCCCCTTATTTGTTGAATGGAACACCTACTACATATTACTGTGTTTTCTATGTGAATGCAAATGTATATAAAAAATGTCTATATATAATTTTTATTTTATTTATTTATTGTCTAAAGTTTTCAGTTCACCATTATTCTTATTTGTTCCAATCTTCATATAAATAACATTGTTATTTTTGGACCTACAGTCTTATTACACTTTTGCTATTCCTTATAAGGGCAACTGGACATCATAGAAGGGGTCTCCTGGTGTGCACCCTTTCTATGACCTAGAGTAGACCGCCACCAGCAAGTTAGAGTATTAAATGGTTGACCATTCAATTAATGGTATCATGTAATGCTACATTTTATTTGCTGTAGATATTGTCTGGCACCAACTTTACCTGGCACCTGATAAAGATACATTTCTGCATACATTTTATAATTTTGTAAATTATAAAAAATGAGAGTTAATTCACAAATATTTGTTGTATGGGCAGACCTGGCTGGCTGTCTATTCTTCGGACACAAAAGTAAAGCTACTGCCTGCTGCATTAGATAGTCCGCTCTCATTTAGGGTGTCCAAATATGAATCTTTTCTGCATCCTCCTTAGCTGAGCTGAATAAGATTTAAGAGTTAAAGGGGTACTCCGGCCCTAAGACATCTTATCCCCTAAGATGTCAATCTCTCATGCAGCACCCACTTGTCTCAGCTGCATGGAGTGAAGATCGCTCCGTGTCTGATGGCTCGCAAACACGGGGCCAGAGTATCGTGACGTCACGGCTCCGCCCCCTCAATGCAAGCCTATGGAAAGGGTTGTGGTGAACGCCAAGCCCCCCCCCCCCCCCCCCCCCCCGCTCCATGTTTGTGAGTCATCAGACATGGAGCGGTCTTTGCTCCGTGCAGCTGAGACAACTGGGTGCTGCATGAGAGATTGTGGGGATGAGATGTCTTAGGGCCGGAGTACCCCTTTAAAGGGCTATTGCTTGCTACTGCTGTAAAGTAACAAACTACACCATGCTCTCATTACCCAGTCAGCGCTTCTTATTCCCCCCCCTCCCTGGTGTCTGTATTTACTTCATCTGATGATACGCTCTCCCTGCTCTGCTGATGATGATCTCAACACACTGCAGCCATCAGAGTGGATTGGTATTATCCGAGTTGGCATCACATACAGGCGTATACCATTATGTTTAGGGAAATGTATAGAATTCAGTATTGTTATGAAACAATTTCATAAATAAAAGCTTTTCTATAAACATGGTAAACTAAAGAAAAAAGGATTGGGACACAGATTAACATTTCTTTCATTTTCAGTTATCCTGCAGATATGCGCTCTGGTCATTTATCCGGTGAGATACACATCTGATGTGGCTTTGAATGTGGAAAGCTACCTGTACAGCTGGACCTATGGCTTTGGCTGGGGCAGTACCATCATTATGTTCGGTTGTGGAGTCTTCTTCTGCTGTCTTCCCAATTTTGAGGATGAACTACTGGGGAATGTCAAGACCAAATACTTCTATACATCTTCCTAAATTTAAGACTGCATCTTTTTTTTATTTCTCAACCTTTGGAAAGAGACTATCATGTTTGAGTGGGCCCAGTCTGTTGGGTTTCTAAATTCCATTTGCTACTTCTATTTGTACATTTGACCATACAAAAAAAATGCAATTTGATATATATTTTTTCTACAATTAATATTTGTACTTGAGTAGAATATCTTTTTCCCTGCTAAATGCTTTGTCATGTCCCTTATGTGATATGATACTTAGTTTTCTTTAGTACTACTGTAGTGTCAGTTGTAACCTTATCTGGGTGCTGTAGTGAAGGCATATTCCTAACATGCAAAGATCACCACTTTATTACTTCATGTGGTTGAATGTAGCATTTGTTTCACACTACAGATACACCAGGATTAAGAGGAAATGTTCCCATTACCAGCCTCCTGTTCCCATCCCCAATGTCCTACATTGTTAACATACAGACATCCACCCCACAGTAGTGGTGGGAAGTTTTAGTGGGCAACTGTTTCTGCCAGAGTTCCCGCATTGCTCAGGTCGCTTCCTGGTCACCTTGTGGGTTTATTCATGGATCTAATCTTATATTAATGGACATTGCTATGGTAAGCGGAAAAAAATCATGTTATTAACTGCTATTATTCAATTGCTACTATACCCGAAAGCTGTCTTTAGCATTTGAAGCAACGCTGAAGACAGCTTCCGGGTATAGTAAGAAATCCCGCGCAGTATCGTCCAGGACTCGGCCGAGATGAGACGGAGAGTGTAAGACAACGTATGAATATTCATTAGCCGGGCGGTGCTGCGGGCCGGGCGGCGGTTACGTCACAGTGCCAGTTGAAGGCAGTAACCCTGCCCGTGCCAGTTAGCAGCTAATTTGAATATACTGAAAACCAGCTATAACGGGCGAACGGCGCAGCGGATCCGGGCAAGGTAGGACTCAAAATGTTCAGCGTCTCCCGCACTATCCACAGATACCTGTGGATAGTGCGGGACAAAACATATGACAGTTTTCCTTTAACTTATGAAGAAACCTTTGCCCATGAATCCGCCCAATTGAGATGGGTCCTGTTATCTGTCAGCCTATTCACTTAGAATATTACGGCACCAAGGTTTTTATAGCATAGTGTCACTTTAAATACTTAATATCACTGAAGTTTAAATAAAAAAAAAAAAGTCCAGTTACTGAAAAGTGTGTTTTTAGTTTTTACTGAAAAGTTTTTTTTAGTTTGTGTACTATGTTTGCTTTTAAGGGTTGTATGGATGAAAGTACATAAAGCATAAAAATAGCCTTGAATACATGTAGTAGGTAATAGGCATATTAGGAAAAAGTCTGTAAAAAAACTATGTATTTATATCATCTAATCTTTCCTAAAAGGTTCATGCTGGTTTTGTTTTTTTTCTTAGTCCTTGATAGACATTGTGGGCGATTTATTAAAGGGGTACTTCACTAGCCATTGCTCGGAACATTTAGTTACAAACACTGTGCGCGCGCTGCGGGGGTCTGCCACGCCTCCTCAATGCAAGTCTATGGGAGGGGGCGTGAGACAGGCCTTAGACAGGCTGAAGATCTAGACCAGACCCAAGTTTATCCCAAGTTTTGTTGTTAATCTGCCGCACTGTCTTATATATAGTATTTTTAAACCTTGTTCTTTCCATAGACCTTATTGGAGCACAATTTATAGAGTAGCCATCACATCTCATGTACATTAAACAAATGTCCTATTGATTTAAAAAGGCCTTTTGTTCTGCCTCATTTCCCCTACATCTTGATCAGCAGCCTCTAACTTTAGCAATAACAGCAGATCATGGGGGCCCAGAAATGATAAGGGACAGTTCTTCTAAAAATTGCAAAACTACAACTCTCAGCATGCCTGGACAGCCAACGGCTGTCCAGGCATGCTTAGAGTTGTAGTTTTGCAACATTTGGAGGACCTAAGTTTGGTGACCACTGATCTAGAACCACTAGTCTATTGGCATTAGGTTGGTACAAAGAGTTATTGTTCTGTGAGCACCCACATTATATCCCTGTACTGTAAATAGTATTATTCAGCATAGAAACATTGGTTTTAATTGCAAAGTATGAAAAATCCCACATTATATGTAACATTGTGTTTCCATGCTCTTATTTTCCTGCTTGCCTTTTTAATAAAGTAAAAATACAAAACTGAGCAGTGTGTCATTTGGCCAGTTTAGTGAAATGGTGTGGAGTCTCTGTCTGTCTAGTTCAAAACTATTATTAAAGGCTATGTCCAGCTTCATAACCAGCTATTCCAAATGCATTTAAAAGGGGAAATAAAGCAACATTGCTAATACTCGGAAACACACTTTCCTATGCAAATATTTGACTCTATGCTAACACTAAATACAAATGCTAGACAGCCTTCTCCAGCAGTCATATTGCCTTTCTTCTATCTGCTGCAGCTTTCTAACCAAATCTTTTTTAGTAAGAACTAGCTGAGTACCCGGCGTTTCCCGGTTTTTCCTTCCTAATCCTTGTTGGGGAGGAAAATAAACAAAGGAGGAAGCTTTTGACTTCATATCCCGTCCTCATATATTGTTATCATATCCCGTCCTCCTCTCCCGGTCCTCCTCTCCCGGTCCTCCTCTCCCGGTCCTCCTCTCCCGGTCCTCCTATCCCGTCCTCCTATCTCGACCTCCTTTCCCGTCCTCCTATCCCGTCCTCCTATCCCGACCCGTAATATGTGTACCAGTTATTGAAATATCTCCAGCCGTACGGAAGTTATGTGGGAACATACATTTCCCATTGATTTGCATGGGACTTTAAACAAAAACCCGAGCCTCACAAATGAGGGTAGTTAGGGGTTAAATTAACTATCCTATATTTTAAGTGGATATATAAGTAACATGTGACCAAGTATTATCGAAATATCCAGCAGTTTGGAAGTTATGCAGGAAATATCCAGCCGTTTGGAAGTTATGCAGTAACATATATTTTCCATTGACATGTATGGGACTTTAAACATAAACCCCGCCCCTGGCAAATGGGGGTGAGTAAGGGTTAAATCACCTATCCTATGTTTGTTGTTGACATATAAGTAACATGTGTGCCAAGTTTCATGTTAATATCTTTAGCCGTTTGGACGTGATGCTGGAACACACACACACACACATACACACACACACACGTTGAGTTGGGAAAAGGAGTATGACTGCAGAATTTGACTGTCCAGGGTTTGTTTGTAACATGTCAACGTCTAGACATAAAGATCTGTATAGAAACTGGACACAATATTTGTTGCAAACCGGCTTAATTTGTAATGTACAAACATTGGAACAGTTAAAAATTGGTTGAGAAGGTAAACTAAGCTATGAGCTTGTACTACACAATCTACTCTCTAACCAGGATCATTATAAACTCCTAATGCAAAAATGTTAGCACATCTATCTTATTTACAGACTGTAAATCTTTTTATTTTTAAAATATCGTTTAATTAATGTACCAGGGTGTGTCTGTTTTTACTGGTGCTCAGTTGGGGTCAGGTGGATGCGTATGCAGCCAGTTCAGAAAATAGACACCCTGCGGGTGAAGGGACCTGCCATTGCTACAAATGTGTAGAGGTGGAGCACAGCATCAATGGCCTAGGTACATGGCTAGATATTGTTACGTTGTAATGGTCTCACCAGTTTTATATTCATGTTAAAGGACAACTGTAGTGGTACACATTTATATGTGCCCGGGCGGCCTCAAAAATAAACTCATACATACCTTCCTACGAGCCCCGTTGGTCCGGCACAGGCCTCACGGTCCGGCAGTGCTGACGTCATTCCACTTCCTGGGGACTCCGCAGAGACGTTGGCGTATCACCGGCCGTAGCGTCCCGCCCCGGTCTGTGATAGGCTGAGCCCACTGTCATGTAAAAAGACAGCCAGAGCTCCTTACATGATAGTGGGCTCAGTCTATCACCAACCGGGGCGGGACATCGCTACGGCCGGTGATACGCCGACGGCTCTGCGGCGTCTCCGTCCCCAGGAAGTGGAATGAAGTCAGCACTGCCAGAACGTGAGGCCTGTGCCGGACCAACGGGGGCTCGGAAGGTATGTATAAGTTTATTTTGTTTATTTTTGAGGCACGGGCATATATAAATGTGTACCACTACAGTTGTCCTTTAACTTCAAGTATTGCTGTCATTTGTTTAAACTTTTTACATGTTGTCCAGAAATTTTAAAAAGTTTAGATCACATCTGGTCTCAGGAATATCACCAGATATAAGACAGCAGATCTGACCTTTTCACTCCATAGATTTGAGCAATGAAAGGGTCAGATATGATTGACAAATGCAGAGTGAGGCACGCCCAGCATTAACTCATGGTCGCAGTGGGTATCAGGAGTGACACTTGATGCGATCTAAACTTTCGACACGTATAGACGCATACCAAAAGTTTTATCAAATGACTGACTCTTTAAAAAGAACCTGTGGCCAACTCCCCCAAAATTGAGATTGCATTACCTTCACTTTGGGTACCCTGATGACTTTTTTTTTTTTCTTGATATGCCCTTCCGTTCCTAAAATGTATGGGTTTATAGTTTGTCTGACGGTTCAGGGAATCAGTCAGATGTGCATGAGTTTAATTTAAAAAATTGGAGCGGATATCAGATAATGGGTGGGATTATACAGTCAAGGGTGTGCATTAGGCCTAGGCACCTCAAAATGTAAAACATTCACACCCCCTCACTGTATAATCCCACCCATCACCTGATATTTACTCCCATTTTTAAAATTAAGTTCACGCCCATCTGACTGATACCCTAAATTAAAAAATCTATAAACCAACATATTCCATATATAGGAATGGAAGGGTGTATCATGAAACTGTTAAAAGGCTTTTGATCAGCGCATTAGTTTTTTAGTAGATAGTAAAATCTAATTGATTTGGGTTGTCCACAGGTACACTTTAAATGGGCACTGTCAGATATAAAAACTTTTTATATATTGTACAACTTGGCAAAACAATAGTTTTTCTAATATACTTCTTTAAAAATTTTCACATTTTATTAAAGAAAACTTCCTCCTAAAATCCCACCACTAGGGGTCCCCATACCTTCTGGGACACTGATAAGTCCCACAGCAGCATGAGGGTGTCCAAGGGTCATGGACATGAGATGGCTGATTGACAAGGCTTCAGGAAGAACACAGCCTGCAGCAACACTGCTGTAAACCAGTTTTACCAAACATGTGCCTCCAGCTGTTGCAAGACAAACTCCAAGCATGCCTGGACAGTCAAAGGATGTATGGGTATTTTGGGAGTTGTAGTTTTGCAAAAGCTGTAGGCACACAGCTGAAGACAACACTGCTGCAAAAAAAGTTATGCAAACACTGTACCTCCAACTTTTCCAAAACTAAAAGTCCCAACATTACAGGACTGGCAACGGATGATACACATGAAGGATCAAGGAAGATGTAAGTTATACACTCACTATATTCTCTTAGGTAGAGTACAGGCAATCTCCAATAATCATTGTGTGTACAGAATGAAACCAGAGAGGAAAGTGTTAGAGAGCATGGCTGCCAGGTCTGAGTCAGCAAAATAGGGGAGGGGAGGAGTCATCACAGTGCAGGCAAGAGAAGGACACGCCCTTTCCCTCTGAGAAAAGGAGAAAGACATTGAGCAGCTATAATATGCCAATTTTTAGTGAAATATGGGTGATAGATACATAAAAGTTACCTGTACATGATCAGAAAGAGGTACTGAGTAACATGACAGTTTTTTTTTTGTGGGATCTGACAGATCCTCTTTAACCTCAATGGGTAGTCAATAAAGTCAGTCGGATCAGTCTAATTTTTAGCAGTATTCGGTTTTTTTTCCTCCCTTTGTGGGTACGTTCACATATGCAGATTTTTGCTGCAGATTTTGCTGCCCATTGACTTCAATGGGCAGAAAAATATGCTGATGCAGATATGCAGCAGGAAGCACTCTTTCAGTGTAAACATAGTTTTAGCTAATCTTGGATGAGAGAAGTGTCAGGAGTTAGTCTCAACATGCATGATCCTCTTGTTCTCAGAGGAGTAGTGCGTCTCCTTGAGAATTTGCTGTACAGTCCAGCGAGCTCTTTTCCTGGAAATTATTTACTTTGCACGTTCCTTGTCATGGTGCATTGCACGGCTTGTAAGACTGCATATGCAACTTTGGCAGTCTCCTCAAGTATACACACTAATCCATTAGAACCTCACTGGCCAAGCATCACCCTGAGCAAGAAATCCAAAACAGCTGCGTACATTCTCATTATGGGGTATTAAAGGCCCAACTCCTATATTAATATTTATTTAGTAGAAAAAGCAAAAGTAAGCAATTTTGCATATACATGTTATTAGCAAAATTGCTTACTTTTTATGTTCTGCCCATTCTCTGTTTCCATTGTTTACTGCTCATTGCCTTGGTTACTGACCACCGTGCTGCTGTTGAAGCAGATGGTTGGGCTGCTGATGTCATGCTCTCCTTGCTCGACCACCTTCTGTATGTGGTAAGTGCCTCATATATGGCTCCAGGGCTTGTGTTCTGTTCTTGGAACCATCTGTGATGAGCGTAACACACAGGTGGTGGCCAGGCAGGGGAGCATACAGGGGCAGGAGAGGTAAACCGTTGCCACTGATGATGGATTCTCTGTCTTAGAACAAGAGGGTCGGGCAGTTAAAATCAAACATGCCCAATAATTCTCTCCTTTAACATCATTTGTTGGGGGAGAGTCTGGAGGCAGTCGTACACATAAGTCAGCTGGTACCACCAAAGTCAGTTCATTTGTGTTCAGCTCAACATTTGACTAATATGTATTGGGAACCTTAAAGGGGTACTCCGGTGGAAAACAATTTTTTTCTAATCAACTGGTGCCAGAACGTTAAACAGATTTATAAATTACTTCTATTTAAAAATCTTAATCCTTCCAGTACTTATTGGCTGCTGTATGCTCCACAGGAAGTTCTTTTCTTTTTGAATTTCTTTTTAGTCTGACCACAATGCTCTCTGCTGACACCTCTGTCCATGTCAGGAACTTTCCAGAGCAGGAGAGGTTTGCTATGGGGATTTGTTCCTGCTCTGGACAGTTCCTGACATTGACAGAGGTGTCAGCAGAAAGCACTTGGGGCAGGCAGAAAAAAACTACACAACTTCCTGTGGAGCATACAGCAGCTGGAAGGATTATGATATTTAATAAAGTAATTTACAAATATGTTTAACGTTCTGGCACCAGTTGATATATATATATATATATATATATATATATATAAAGAAATAAAAAAAATAAAAATAAATAAATACAATTTTTTGTTCTTTGAGGTGTGCTTGCTACGTTTCTGTTTAGTTTTCTTGTTGCGTGTTCCCAAGTATGGATGGTTTTGAGTTATAGCCGGGTAATGATAACTTTTATGTTTATATTTTGATAAGCCAAGTTGTGCTATTTTATTTTATTTTTTTAATGTTCATTTTCGGTAAGCGTGTGAGTGTTTGATTAGATATTTTGGGCATATTTTAATATCTTAGTATTTTAGTATCTTAGCAAAGCTGGGCCGGCCGGTTAGGCAAGGTTTTGTTTTTGGGTTTTGTTTTTGGTTCTAGAGTATTTCTTATTTATGTTATAGCTGGTTAAGCTTGCTTTGTGTTTTGTATTTGATAAGTTTTGTATTTTTCTAATAAAAAGAGTGTCAGCAGAAAGCACTGTGGTCAGGCAGAAAAAAAACTACACAACTCCCTGCGGAGCATACAGCAGCTGATAAGTACTGGAAGGATTATGATTTTTAATAGAAGTAATTTACAAATCTGTTTAACGTTCTGGCACCAGTTGATAAAAAAATAATAATAAAATAAAAATTGTTTTACACCGGAGTACCCCTTTAAGTAAGGATAAAGAATAATTGGTCATTCTGGATTCATTTAGCATCAAGTGATACTGTGGGAGTGGGGGAGGGGGGGATACGTGTAAAATGTTGGGCAGTCTGGATGTTGGGCCCCACTTATATGTGGCTTCTTTTAAATGAAAGTGACACAGGTCTTAACCCCTTCAGGACGACGGGTTTTCTAATTTTTTGCACTTTTTCTCCTCACCTTCTAAAAATCATAGCACGACCGTTACGAGGGCTTGTTTTTTGCGCCACCAATTTTACTTTGTAATACAATCATTTCACCACAAAATCTTCTGCAAGATCAGAAAAAAAATATTTGTGGGGCAAAATTGACTTCCAGTTCCATGCAGTGTACTTTTGGTTAATAATGATACCTTATCTTTATTCTGTAGGTCCATACGGTTACAATGATACCTAATTTATATAGGTTTTATTTTATTTTACTAGTTTAAAAAAATTATAACTGCATGCACCCAAATTAGTATGTTTAAATTTGTCATCTTCTGACTCCTATAACTTTTTTATTTTTCTGTATATGGGGGTATCTGAGGGCTTGTTTTTTGCGCCGTGATCTGAAGTTTTTATTAGTACCATTTTTTTTATTGGACTTTTTGATCGCTTTTTATGCATTTTACGGTATACAATGTGACCAAAAATATTGCACTTTTGGAATTTTGATTTTTTTTTTTACGTGTACGCCATTCACCATGCAGTTTAATGAACACATTTTTATAGTTGGACATTTACGCACACGGCGGTACTACATATGTTTATGTTTAATTTAGTTTCCTTTTTTTTTTTTATGGAAAAGGGGGTGATTTAACCCCTTAAGGACTCAGCATTTTTCCATATTTGCATTTTCATTTTTTCCTCATCACCTTCTAAAAGTCATAACACTTTCAATTTTGCACATAAAATTCCATATGATGGCTTATTTTTTGCGCCACCATTTCTACTTTGTAATGACATCAGTCATTTTACCAAAAAAATCCACGTCAGAATGGAAAAATGTAAGAAAAAATTTCATTTTGCAACTTTTGGGGGCTTCCGTTTCTACGCAGTGCAGTTTTCGGTAAAAATGTCATTATTCATTATTATTCTGTAGGTCCATACAATTAAAATGTTACCCTACTTATATAGGTTTGATGTTGTTGTACTTCTGAAAAAAATCATAACTACATGCAGGAAAATTTATACGTTAAAAATTGTCAACTTCTGACCCCTATAACTTTTTTCTTTACCGCGTATGGGCCGGTATGAGGACTCATTTTTTGCGCTGTGATATGAAGTTTTTAGCGGCACCATTTTTGTATTGATCGGACTTTTTGATCGCTTTTTATTCATTTTTTCATTATATAAAAAGTGACCATTAATACAGTATTTTGGACTTTGGAATTTTTTTGCGCGTACGCCATTGACCGTATGGTTTAATTAACAATATATTTTTATAGTTCAGACATTTATGCACGCGGCGATACCACATATTTTTATTTACACAGTTTTTTTTTTTTATGGGAAAAGGGGGGTGATTCAAACTTTTATTAGGGAAGGGGTTAAATGACCAGAACTTTTTTTTTGCACTTTTTTTTGCACTTTTTTTTTGCAGTGTTATAGCTCCCATAGGGGGCTATAACACTGCACACACTGATCTTTTACCTTGATCCCTGCAAAGCTATTGCTTTGCATCGATCAATGTTCTAGGAGCTTGATTGCTCAAGCCTGTAGCTCAGGCTTGGAGGTATCAAACGCCGATCGGACGCAACAGAGCAAGGTAAGGGGGCCTCCGCTCGTGTCCTAGCTGATTGGGACATTGAGATTTTATTGCGATAGTCCCGATCAGCCCGACTGAGCTGCCGGGAAGCTTTTACTTTCGTTTTGGATGCGGTGATCAACTTTGATCGCCTCGTCTGAGGGGTTAATAGTGCGCGGCACAACGATCTGTGCCCCGTGCTATTAGCCCAGGGTCCCGGCTATTATTAGCAGCCGGTTTTAAATACCAGGACCGGGCGCAGGGCGTACAGGTACGCCCTGCGTCCTTAAGAGGTAAAACTTGGGAAGAGGTTAGAAATTTGCCATCTCATAGACAGCAATGCATTTCCGAGCATAATCCGCAGAAAGAATAGACAAGTCTGTTCTTTCTGCAGATGCTGAAATCAGGATTTCCTGAAATCTCATTGAAATCAATGGGACTCTGCTGCAGCAGAAAGTCCGTGAGGAATATTCTGGCGGAATTCCGCACAGACATTCCACCGTGTTAACACACAGAAAAGTGCTGGATAAAGTCTCACTGTGGACAGACTGAGGATCCATTGGGATGTAAGCAGACCTGCTATAAAGCGTGACCTGAAAACAGAATGAATGAATTATCTAGTGAATTAACCATTCTTTACTCTGTACCTCCTCACAGGATTATGGACTTTCCTGGGGGTAACTGGTGACGTGTAGGTGCACAGTCATAGTCAATACTCAACAGTGAACAACATTCTACTGTAAATAGCAGGAACAAAATAAACCTAGACAGCCTTAAATATACCCAACTGCTCAGCCCTAGGTTGTCTATATGATGAAGCGGTTGGGAGTCAGTGCAGTAGATACTGGGAGAAGTTTCAGGAACACATGACTGTATATGAGGGTGAGGTTGATGAGTTTTCGTCAGTCTAATAAACTGAAGCTGAGCATACTGCATTCTATGTGACGAGTGAAGCCGCCCTTCAGAAGGACTCTTCATATTAGTCACACCTCCCTACCTGAAGCCTGTAAATGACAAGAAATTATTCATAGTGCATGAATACAAAGGCTGGAAATCTCTGGCTGGGGTTATTATAGTGACTTCACCACTTGTGCTGCCTTACATGTCACACCCTGTGCTGTAGACACCAAGGGGATGAGAAACTCTGTCAGTGCCTTCCTAGTGCCTTCCGTTACGTGCCTGTGTTGCACCAATACCAACCAATAGTCACAGTGTCTTTTGCTGTTAGCATGCCCATTCTGCAGCATGTGGGCGGTTTACTTAGTGCAGTCAATGCCTTTGGGGTATGTCTTTGGACAAATTGTTTTTTACATTAGTGACTGATCATTTTGTAACAAATGCATAGCTAGGGATTCCGCATGGGGGGGGGGTTGGTATCGGATGTGACTACAGGTTACGTCCTTTTTCTTCATCTGCTGCAGGCCGCCACGACATGCCGTATAAGCCACTTTTAGTCTCTGCACAGTTTGCTGTCCAGACACCTTTGGCTCAATTTTTCAGCACCCTCTCTAACTGTTTACAACCTGATAAACCAGTGATCCCCAACTTGTGGCTTTATGGCTGTTACAAAACTACGACTCCTGGAATGCCACGACAGTTGAAGGCATGCTGGAAGTTGCACTTTTGCAACAGCTGAAGAGCCACAGATTAGGGATCACTACTCTGCACAAACTTCTCATTCTGCTGTCCCTTTAATAGTCTCATCCACGGCTTCCCCCAACACTTTGCTTGCTCACTGCTGCATCTGATACCTTTATAACCATAAATAATTGTTCCCCAAATAACAGTGCCAAACAGATAGTATCCCAGATGGCAATAGCCCCCCCCCCCCCCCCCCCCCCCCACACACACAATAATAGCGCCTTTTTCACAGTAGCATCTTCCTCACAGAAATAATACCCTCTTAATTGCCCCTACTGAGTAACAGTGACTGTTAATACTCTCCTCATAATGACAGTGGCTTCTTACTGCTGCTTCACAGCAATAAGTCCCTCTGTCTCCTCACAGTAATTTTGCCCTGCACAGAAAAAGGGTCTCCTTAGTGCCCTCCTTAAATGTCTGATCGCAGGAGTCCCACCGCTGGGGACCCCCGCAATCTCCCTACTGAACCCAGCGTTTGTTTAGAGCATTGGGGCTGGTAACATCATGGCCGCGCCCTGCTCGTGACGTCATGACCATGCCCCCTCAATGCAAGTATATAGGAGTGGTCGTGACATCACAAGCCTCCGCCGAACATCGCCAGTCATCTGGCATGGAGCGAAGTTCGCTCAGTGCATCAGATGTCTGGGGTGCTGCATCCGAGATCACAGGGGTCCCCAGCAGCGGGATCCTCACGATCAGACATCTTATCCCCTATCCTTTGGGTAGGGGATAAGATGTCTAGAGGCGCAGTACCCCTTTAACCTTTTAAACTCAATAGGCCCACAATCTGTACCTCAGTCTGTCAGGTATGCTCGGATATCTGAGATGCAAACCTCAATGAAAAATGGAGGATGGAGAGCATTCAGTCAATCCTAATGGTATCAATGAGAAAAGTAGAATGAACTCACCTAAAAAACTTGGTAACATAACTATTATTTGATGCATGTTGCATTTCATAAAGGGAAACTGGCAGCCAGTTTACCCACACTAAACCCAATACACAGGATTATTGTACAGGTAAATCGGATAAAAATTAGATATAACTTACCCAGGTTTGGTTCCAGAAATAGACCTTTTATTAGCAGGGCCGGTTTTAGACTAAGTGTGGCCCTGGGTAAAATTAAAAGTGGGGCCCCAAATGCCGAAATATCTCACCAAAAACACAGCCATAGTCACAATACCATTATATAAGGCCCAGATAATACTGCCACACCAGGAACACTACCAACACCAACAAACAATGACTAATAACATGTACTGTTACTGCATAAAACCACTATACCAACATTTCCCCCATACAGTGACCATATAGTTCAACACAGGTGTGAATACCATATAAATGACTACAGTAACTCACAACTAATGTCATCTCTGAATAAATTTGATTACTTTCCATTTTCTTTTCCATCCGGCCCAGACCGTCATGCTGATTTCTTCCATCCACAACTCATCTTTGCAGAATCTGACAGACAAATATTTTAGGCTGCATACTTTTCCTGTTCCCATCCCAATCATTTCACAATCTACCCAATTTTCTTATACATAAAGCTCAAAATGGGAACAATGCCCACAGTATTGTCCCACACAGTATAGAAGTACACCCTTTTGTGTGTAGGAGGATCACTCCATTAGAAAGGTAGGTTGTCCCCCTATCATGTAGGTAGGAAGGTTCACCCATTAAAATTGTATGTCCTCCCCATAAAAGGGGTTATCCAGGCAGCTGTGGCACTGTCGCTCCTGTTCCCCTCTCATCACCGCTACTTCCTTGTTTCTGGTGCCCATTCAGCCAATCACTGACTGAGGCAGGACACCGCTGTGTCCAGTTATTGGGCAGTTCCTGTAGGAATGATACATCAGTAGCGGTGATAAGCGAGGACTGAGAGCGTCATTGCAGCAACTGTAGGGTATCGAAGGTGAGTATGGGTTATTTTTAATGCCACCCTGAGCCATATAATATTTTTAATGCCTTGATAACTCTTTTAATTAAGTAGGTCTCCCTTATTAAGTAGATTCAGTGATAAATAAAAATTCTTTAATGCAGGCACTTCTCCATGCCTACTTACTTAATAATACAACTGAAAAGACAGAAAGAAAGAGGGACGCAGCCCTAGTGAATTATCACAAGTGACAAGTAGAAAAGGAAACTGGAGATCAGTTCCGCTCACCAAAGTTGGTCATTCCTTTATATGTCCTATTCCTTTTGAATACACTTTTGGCTTTGGCTAAAAAACTGATATCAAAATATATCCAAAAACTGCCAGAAAAAAAAACAAGTGGAAACCTAGCCTAAAGAGGTGTTCTTTATTTCTTCGTCATACACATAAAAAGAGGGGTAGTAGTACTTTCAGCCCATTTCTAGCTCGGACAGAGCTCTTTATCAAGACGTGTGTGCACTGGGTTCAGTGCGAGTGAACTGGCTATCAGAGTCTCTTTAAAGGGAATCTGTCAGCTGTATATGCTGCTAAGAGCTTCAGATATCTGTTAGAGTGTAAAAGCAAACTGTGTATTTCCCGGAGCTGGTTGTAAATGCCAAACTTTTAAAATCTCTTTTTTTATTTTGCAACCAGGTGTCAAGGAGGTGGAGTCGAGCTGCTCAAGTGCCACAGCGAGAAATGCATGATTTTCCCTCATCTCCTGTTTCCTCCTTGATTGACATACAGAACTCTGTATGACAGTAAAGGAGGTGCTTGGAGGTCAGGTCGAGTAAGGAGGCATGCCAGGCTGTGGCACTTAAGCAGCTGGAGTTCACCTCCTTGACACTCGGCTAAGAAATAAAAAGGACATTTTATAAGTTTGGCAACCACCATCAGCTCCAGGAATGGCTCTTCACTCTTTTTTAGTAGTCTATTCTGAGTAGCATGTATGGATGCATGCTCATATGAAGTACACATTATTTACAACTACAACACACTCATGCACACTGTTAACCTGTGTCTAACATTACAGGATCAGATTTAGAGTTGAAGCAAGGAGCGGTGTCTCAAAGAAGACAGGGAAGCAGTACTTAGGAAAATCACTTGTATGTGAATATTGGGCGTGGTGACACATTTCAGCGTTGACCCACCCAACGCATGTTATTAGTAGTAGGGTGAGGCATGCAGTGACTAACTGAGAACTAACAGCTTTAAAACAAAATTTAAAGTCTCCTTAAAGGAAAGTATCATCCCCCAAAAAAGACTTGACTAGTTACATATTCTCTCTTTTTTTTTTTTGCCGTGTTTATTTCTTGTGATGGGGCTGTTAAAATTACGAGTTACTCAATCTGATGACATTTTATGTATATATTAGTAGAGGTTGGAAATAATAAACCTAGTCACACATGGTTATTATAGTAATTTAAGGGGTACTCTGGCCCTAATACATCTTATCCCCGATCCAAAGCATATGGGATATGATGTCTGATAGTGAGGGTCCCGCCGCTGGGGACCCCTGCAATCTGTCATTCAGCACCCACCGTAGCGAGCTCTCCGCAGCGGTGGAGGCTCCGAGTGTGCAGCGTGACGACCACGGGGCCGGAGTATCGTGACGTCACAACTCCACCCCCACAAAAGAGCACAAAAGAGATTTGTTACATGTAACCCTTTCTTTTCTCATTATGCATTCTATGAAAAAGTAAAGGTCTCACTGACCTGCATAGTTGTTTTGTCATAGAAAAATATTTAGCATTTTCATTGCAAATTGTATTTTTATTTAATGATTATAGCACTGCTAAATGTTAGACATGAATTAAAAGTTTTATGAAATGTTTTATCACCTGTCTACAAGATAGGTGAAATGTGTCTCATAGCTGGAAGCCCTACTGATCCCGAGAAGAGTTGTATCTGATTTTCCTGTAAACATTGAAGGCTGCTTCATTCAAATGGGACCTCAACTCTCATAGGGGGAGAGTTATCAAAACCTGTCCAGAGGAAAAGTTGCTGAGTTGCCAAAAGCAACCAATCAGATCGCTTCTTTCATTTTTGAAAAAGCTTCTGGAAAATGAAAGAAGCAATCTGATTGGTTGCTATGGGCTACTCAGCAAATTTTCCTCTGGACAGGTTTTGATAAATCTCCCCATAATCTCTAGGGGTCCCAGGGATGCAACATCAGACACTTATCACCTATTTTGTGTATAATCTTGGTGATAAATGTTAAAGGGGTACGGCGGCGAAAACCTTTTTTCTTTTAAATCAACTGGTGGCAGAAAGTTAAACATATTTGTAAATTACTTCTATTAAAAAATCTTAATCCTTCCAGTACTTATCAGCTGCTGAATGCTACAGAGGAAATTCCTTTCTTTTTGGAACACTGATGACATCACGAGCACAGTGCTCTCTGCTGACATCTCTGTCCATTTTAGCAACCATGCATAGCAGATGTATGCTAAGGGCAGCATGGTGGCTCAGTGGTTAGCACTGCTGCCTTGCAGTGATGGGAACTTGGGTTCAAATCCAAATAAAGCGTTATTATTATTATAATAACGTCAGCAGAGAGAACTGTGCTTGTGATGTCATCAGAGAGCATTCCAAAAAGAAAAGAATTGCCTCTGTAGTATTCAGCAGCTAATAAGTACTGGAAGGATTAAGATTTTTTAATAGAAGTAATTTACAAATATGCTTAACTTTCTGCCACCAGTTGATTTAAAATAAAAAAGGTTTTCACCGGAGTACCCCTTTAACTACAAGAATCCCCTTTAAGGGTACGTTCACATGTACGCAGATTTGATGCGCAGGATTTTCTGCTGCAGATTTCATTGTAAACGAAATGACTGACCACAGCTTCTAATCTGCAGTTACAAATCCTGTGCGTCAAATCTGCGCAGGATCCTGTATGTGTGAACGTACCCTTAGAGATGTAATGAAATATGTGTTGCTATTGTTGTGACTCCAAGAAGGCTTACATTGCTCCACCTAGTTTTAAAGAATTCAGGAAAAACCGGTTTCACTTATACGGTATAAATACTTCATTACAGTGGAAAAGATAATATGATATGTACTTTATAATTAACATAGTATACTAACCACTGTGCTCTGCAAACCACATCTGATATAAATGGTTGGGTTACATATTACTTCTACTTTAAAATAGCTGCATTTGACTGAGTGGCCTTGTCTAGTCATACAGTTCCTTGCAAAAGTAATCACCCACAATAAATATAGGAAAACAGTCCTACTAGGCTGGGGATGAAGGTAAAAATATAAGAATGTAAAAGAGAATAAGAGGAATAAACGAGAGTAAGTGTCAGGATCCGGGTACTGTGAGGATACTGGTGGTGGATCCTCTGTGTCAGTGGGGTGATGACGTGGGCCGTACCAGGGGAACGGAGTCTAAGGGGTTACTGGTTTTCACCAGAGCCCGCCGCAAAGCGGGATGGACTTGCTGCGGCAGGTAACCCCCAGGTCGTTCCACCCGATAGCGACTCAACCCCGACTGCTGAGATAGGCGCGGTACAAGGGATTAGGCAAGAGCAAGGTCGGACGTAGCAGAAGGTCAGGGCAGGCAGCAAGGATCGTAGTCAGGGGCAACGGCAGGAGGTCTGGAACACTGGCTTGGGACACACAAGGGAACGCTTTCACTGGCACAATGGCAACAAGATCCGGCAATACAGGGAAGGGGAAGTGAGGTAATATAGACCAGTGCACAGGGGAATTCACTAATTTGGACCAGGCGCCAATCAGCGGCGCACTGGCCCTTTAAATCGCAGAGAGCCGGCGCGCGCGCACCCTAGGGAGCGGGGCCGCGCGCGCCGGGACTGAACAGATGGAGGACGGGTCTGGTAAGCGGGCTGGGATGCGAACCGCGAGCGGGCGCGTCCCGCATCGCGGATCGCATCCCTGCTAGGGACACTATCGCAAAGCTCCCGGTCAGCGGGTCTGACCGGGGCGCTGCGAGCAGGTAAACGCTGAGAGCGCTCCGGGGAGGAACGGGGACCCGGAGCGCTCGCCGTAACAGTAAGAATGAAGTAAAGAGATAGTGTCCAATGATACATAATATTTAATAGGTACATGCACAGTCTTCAGCAGGTCCCTTGCCTCAGACTGTCTATAAATAAAAATGCTATAAAATAAGCTAAAAGGTAAATGCAAAAATATTTATACAGTTTTTCTCATTTAAGAATGTTCATGCAATACTAGGTGCTACCCCTTGGGACAGGTCAGGGAAAATTGAACATTCGGCAATTTAGGCAATTAAAGTGCTGCAGGTGCTGGAGTTAGTATAGTCTTCCCACAATTAAAAGTCACTTGATATAGTCATTGTTTTATCTGCAAAGACAGCTATGTGTCTGGATTGTAATAATATCAGTTGAAAGTATTTGGTGGCAGAATTTTTGCAGAGCTGGAGGCCCCCTTTTTTGAGCCCACTTTACCCTGTCGGCACAGAGCTAGGTGTAAGCGGTCTCAAAGCTGGGGGTTTACTGTTGTATAATCGGTTGCTCTGTTTGATAGCTTCAGAACCTTGCTACCACCGATGGCGCGGGGACCAATGTGCGGGGTTCTTAGCGCAACGATGTTAGACACAATAACACAGAGAGTTCACAATTTGTAATCCTTCAGAACCTCGCTAGTGCCCGGCGGCACGGGGACAAGTGCATGGGGTTCCGAATGAGCTGTGATGTGGCACTATGTGCCTCTTACCGGCTTCTTCGCTGTAGCTAGCCAGCGGAGCGGGGGATGGTTCCTGATGAATTTTGGAATCCGTGCAAAAGATTCCTAGGTTCAAAGTCCTCCTTTTTGTCCACAAGTAGGGGTGAGGGTAAGAGTGTTCTCGTGCTAGACGCGTTTCAGGGAGCCTTGTCCCCTTTTTCAATAGCAGTGAAAATTTAATGTCTCAGTAGGCTGTCTGCTCACATCTCCCCTAGCATTAGCAAAACTACAACTCCCATTTTGTCCTCACTGACAGTAGCGGGACACAAGCTAACAGTGGGAGGATTTTTCCTCCAGCTATGAGCCCTGCGCTCACAGCTGTCAATCAAGGAAGTGAGCCCATGACACATGGACACAGCAGGACTAGTAGTATGTGTCCAAGCAGGCGGGGGGGGGGGCAGTTGTTTGATTGGCTTTTTCAGTATGAAATACTGAAAATTTTCTAAGGAAAGCAATTGCAAAACCTATTACAACATATCAAAAGTTTTTGTATCTGACAGTGCCCATTTAAGCCCAGGGACCTTCATGGCATCTGTCTAGATTTGCCAGATGCTAATATATCATATAGTTTATGTAAGTGGTATAATATATAATTTTGTGAACAGTAATGTACCAGCTCAGTGTGCAGGGGTGTCTCGCCATGCCTGATATCAGTAGGGAGTGAGGAGCACTAGACAGACTCTTTTTTTTCTCTAAGGGTGGGTTCACACTAAGTTTTGACTGTACAGGAACTGGACCCGGCCCGTATCTAACTCATTTTAATGAGCCGACCGAAGTCAAACGGTGACTTCGGTTGGCTCATTTTTGCCCCGTATTTGGTTTTATGACTGGACCTTGAGTTTTGCATCTAGTTATTCGTATCAATCGATATTCCGTTAAAACAGGATGCTGATGTATACTGCAATGGAGAGCAGCCTGTGCCATTCATTTCAATGGGCCAAATGGAGTCATCTAATCAGTCAGTCAGTGTTTTGAAGTCTGCTTAAAAAAAGTCGAACACATGGAGAAGGAGAAATGTTGGCACTGTCGCACCCACAATACTGCCGGAGTATACTGGATCACTGCACCGTCAGGTCCAAATGCCACAAATCCGGTGCTCGGTCCGCCAAAAGCATAATCGTGGATAACTTGAAAGAAGAGATCGCAGACGGCACTCACGGAAACAGCAAGAAGTTTTATTCGGGATCGCTGGTCCACGCAACAAGAACGCCAGGTAAGTCGACCGGTTTCGCGCTACGCAGAGCGCTTACACGTGACCTCTCAGAGGTCACGTGTAAGCGCTCTGCGTAGCGCGAAACCGGTCGACTTACCTGGCGTTCTTGTTGCGTGGACCAGCGATCCCGAATAAAACTTCTTGCTGTTTCCGTGAGTGCCGTCTGCGATCTCTTCTTTCAAAATGCTTAAAAAAAGTGCATACATCCATAATCCCAGTCCTAGTGACTCAGTTCGGGTCATTGAAATGAATGTACCTGCTGCTCTCCGTTACAGTATATGTCAGCATCTCTTTTTTGGCAGGATTCACCAGATACGTCTAATCAGAGGCAAAATTATGAACGAAGCCTAAGGCTGGGATTGCACACAACTTTTAAGTGGCATTTTTTGGGGTAGTAAAAAACAAATTGCCATGAAAAACTGCTCCTCATTCATTGTTCCCTACCATGATGCAGTTTCTGGCTTTGGCATTTTAAAATTCAATTTAATGTCCCACCTAACAGTTAGCCTTAGAGTTTTCTACCCCCCCCCCCCCCTAAAAAATGCCATACAGAGAATGGTGGGTTTTTGGGGAGAGATTGAAAATGTATGCTGAGACGTTATAGCTGGAAATTTAGACTCCTAGGCATAACATCCTTAGAGCTTGTTTACACTGAGGAAATGAATTTGTGCCTATTAAAATGAAAATGCCTATGTCTGCAGTGATTTACAGTGGGCATAACTGCTGTCACATTGATAAATGGAAGATCTCTAGCTGATTTCCCTGGAGGATTGGGATCCAGATCCTAGGCGGAAGTTCAGCTACAGAACCTCCTTCTTGTGGACACAGTAGCGGAATTCTTATTATATCAATGGGAGTGCGCATCAAGGCGGAATCTGCATGGAATTTCTTGTGGATATTACGCACAGATTCTTTGTAGTGTGAATGGGGCCTAAGAGCAGTATTTAGGAAGATTTATCAAAACCAGTGTAGCAACAATTAGATCTCTTCTTTCATTTTAAGGCTAATGAAATATAAAAGAAGCAATCTGATTGGTTGCTATGGTCAACTACTCCACTTTTCCCCTACACAGCTTTTGCTAAGTCTCCGCCGTGGTGTGGTTGACATTGCATGTTGGAGGAGGAGGCCAACACAGCAATGTTACATTGTTTTTATGTTTTCTGCTTATTCTCTTGCACCAGATAGTGACCTCCACAAATATTCTGGTCTGGTGATAGCCATAGGCTCCAGAGCCACATGTGGCTTTGCAAAACAGGTTGGAGACTCCTGCTGTATGTGCATGTTGCAAAAAGACTGCGCTCGGAGCTGAAGGCTCTCCTGGACATTTGTTTTTTCTGTACTCATTCAGAGCTTGTTTGTACAGAAGGAAATCATTTAGAAAAAGGGAAAATGCTGCCACCTGCAGGATGATGCAGGGAGATGTCTTTATAACAGGGTAAAGCACCTTTTGGAAAACTGTCACTACAATTTATTTATTTTTACAAAAGCCAGAAGTGTCTTAAAAAAGAATGGAAAAAGAAGAAAGGACTTTTACATCTCCTTCCTGCTGGATTCACTTCTGCCTTTGCCTCAAAAACTGCAGTGACAGTATTCCCAAAAAAAAAAAAAAAACTTCAGTAATACCAGCCCTAAAGTTGTCCCCTTAAGGCTAGGTTTCTACTTGTTTTTTTTTTTTTTACAAAAACGCCAATAAAAACACCCATTCTGCCGCATGGCGTTTTTTTTGTGAAAAAACGCTGCGGCCAGATGTTAGCTGTAAGTCAATAGTAAACTGCAAAATGCCAAACCCACTTGGCATTTTTCAGTTTGGCGTTTTTTTTATCCTTTTAGTGTTTTTGGGCTCCTTGGCTGTTTTTAAAAAACGACCTCTTGTCGAGACTTTGGCGTTTTTTTGGGAAGTCTATGGGAGTGAAAAAATGCCAAGAAAAACGCCATGGGGGTTTTAAATTTGGCGTTTTTTCAGGCGGTTTTTATTCTCTTTTGGACTTTAGCGATCCAAAAAAGTGTTGGAGATACCTTTTTTATTACAATTTAGTAGGGTACCATTAAAAAATAATAATAAAAAAGATACAGTAGTGATGGAAAAATTTGTATTTAACTAAATATATCTTTTTTATAACAACATTTTTATTAATTTTTAAACAGGGATCAATTTATGTGGGCGGGTAGGGCACTAAAAATGTAACCGACAATAATAAAAATGTAGTGTGTGTGTTTCACTTTTTTTAAAACTTTTTTTAGGTAGTACTACTACTCCCAGCATGGAACACACTGTTCCATGATAGGAGTAGTAGTTACCTGTACTAATTGACAGATCGCCGGGGTCCGTTGCGATCCTCCTGTATAATGTATAGATGCGGCGGCCGCTTTTCTATGGTCCCCTGCACTGCCGTATATATACACATATTCATATTTCCCGCAGAGAGCTGTGATTGGTCAGATGGTTACAGCCAATCACAACTCTGTGGGAAATAGGAATATGTGTATATATAGGCAGTGCAGGGGACCATAGGAGAGCGGTCGCCACATCTATACATTATACTGGAGGATCGCAACGGGTGTCAGGAGGAATGACACTTGCTGCAATATGTCTATTAATGCAGGTACTACAGCTCCCAGCATGGAGCAGAGTGTGCTCCATGTTGGGAGTATTAGTACCTGCAGTAAGGGACAGATCCCAGGGATGTCACTTCTCCTGGTACCCGCTGCGATCAAAGTGAATGTCGGGATCAGCTGTTCTCAAGGCTACAGAGCCGGGAGAACAGCTGAGGCTGAGCCGTAGGTATACATTGTATATCTACTGCCCAGCATAAACTTACAGTGAGCCTGCAATGTGTATACAGTATACACATTGCTGGTTCACTTAACCCCTTGCTGAGCTGAGCTGCACCAGCCCAGCAAGGAAAGAGTTAACTTACACTGCTGGACAGTGTAGGTTAACCCTTTGGGCGGTATACACTATATACAGCTATCTATAGATAGCTGTATATAGTGCATACAGAAGATGGAGAAGTCCCCTTACCTCCGTCCAGTCCCCGTGGGTCTGTGTAGCTCCGTCCCTAGTGATGACGTCATTAGGGTGCGGAGCTACAGACGCGATCCAGGCTGGCAAGGGTATAAGGCTCTGTTAACATTGTCCGTATTGAATAATGGAAACAGACCCTTCTGCCAGTGTCTACCCAGACAGGGAGATTCCAGCTGTTGCTAAACTACAACTCCCAGCATGCCCAGACAGCCAAAGGCTGTCTGGGCATGCTGGGAGCTGTAGTTTTGCACCAATTGGAGGCTCACTGTTTAGGTAGACATTGCATTATGGGCGCTCTCACCTGCAGAGAGCACAAAAAATGTCCTAATATTTTTTTTTGTGTTTTTTTCTTTCTTCTCGTTTCAGATCCGTGTATGCAGAGGATTATGACGGATTCGATGGATTACCAAGGATGAACAGAATTTTTTTTATATTTTAATAAAATGGTTAACGAGGGCTGTGGGGGAGTGTTTTTTAAAATAAAATAATTTTATCAATGTGTTGTGTTTTCTTTTTTATTGAATATTCAGGCTTAGTTATGGAGGCTGTCTAATAGACAGAATCCATTACTAAGTCAGGGCTTAGCGCTAGCCCCAAAAACAGCTAGCGCTAGCCCCCAATTATTACCCTGGAAATAGGGGGAACCCTATGCGTTTTTATTTTATTTTATTTTTTTTTTATTTATGAAAAAAAAAACGCATAGGGTTCCCTGTATATTCAGTATCAGCACAATACCAACAAAGCAGCAACAGCCTGACGTTACCAGGGTGGGCGAGGACCATTGTTACTGTCCCTCCCCAGCCTAAATAACGCCAGCCTGTTACCGCCTAGGCCCAGGAGCGCCACTTTTGATGCTCCGGGTCTGTTGGTACCGGCTCTTTCCGGCACTCCTGTGGCGGTGGGTACCAGGGTAATAATTGGGGGTTAGCGCCAGCTGTTTTTGGGGCTTACACTAAGCCACGGCTTAGTCATGGATTCCGTCTATTAGACAGCCTCCATAACTAAGCCTGAATATTCAATTAAAAAAAGACACAACACATTGGAAAAAATATTTTACTTTAAAAAACACTCTTCCACAGCCCTCGTTAACAATTTTATTAAAATTAAAAAAATTAAGTTCATCCGTCGTAATCCATCAAATCCGTCGTAATCCTCTGCATACACGGATCTGAAACGAGAAGAAAAAAAACCCACAAAAAAAATAGGTTAGGACATTTTTTGCACTCTCTGCAGGGGAGAGCGCCCATAATGCAATGTCTACCTAAACAGTGAGCCTCCAATTGGTGCAAAACTACAAATCCCAGCATGCCCAGACAGCCTTTGGCAGTAACAGCTGGAGTCTCCCTATCTGGGTAGACTCTGCCAGAAGGGTCTGTTCCCATTATCCAAAACGGACAATGTGAACAGAGCTTCAGACTAGCCTGAATATGTCTGTAGCTCCGTCCCTAATGACGTCATCACTAGGGGGCGGAGCTCCATGGACCGTCAGTGACAGAAACGAGGGAGGTAAGTGGACCTCCTGTTCTGTATACACTGTATACAGCTATCTATAGATAGCTGTATATTCTGTATACCGCCCAAAGGGGCTATAGGAGCAGGGAGTCCTGTCAGTCTGGTGACAGGATTCCCAGCTCCTGTATAGTATACATGGGTACACTATGCCCCCCTGTATACTATACGGCCGGGGAGGTGAGTAGTGATGCTATACATCACTCCTCACCTCCTTACACTCTGTGGATCGGGCGCTCAGCATCCAACCCACAGAGTGGTACCTGAAGGCAGTGAGAAAACTGCCACAGGGGACAAATTTGGCTGTTTCCACACACCAGGGAAAACGCCAGAAAAACTGCCAAAACGCAGGAAAAACCTGTGGCAGTTTTTCTGGCGTTTTTGCTGGCTTTTTTTTAGGTGTACAAAAAAAACCAAGTGGAAACCTAGCCTTAGGCTAGGTTTCTACTTGTTATTTTGTCCTGCATTCTTTAGGTTGAAAAAAAAACGGCTGAAAAAACGGCTGAAAAAACGCCAGTGCCATTTCCTGCGTCTGGTGTTTTTTCAGTTTTTTTTTTTTCCTTTGTGTGAAAATTGCACATTTTTTTGGTACCCAAAAAAAAAAAAAGGATGCAGTAGTGATGGAAATTTTTTTATTTAACAAAATACTTATATTTTATAATAAAATTTTAATTATTTTTTTTAAAAAGTGTGTGTTTTACTTTTTTTTCTCTATCCTTTAAATTTTTTAGGTAGAACTACTACTTCCAGCATGGAACAGACTGTTCCATGATGGGAGTAGTAGTACCTGTACTAATAGACATATCACCCCAGGTGTCAGTCGTGAAACCCAATGTGATCGTCCATAATATAGCAGAGATGTGGCTCTATACAGCGCTCACATCTCTGCTCTGTACTCTGGCCAGTGATGTGAATAGAACATCATTCATTCATATTTTCTGCCCAGAGTGGGGATTGGCCGGATGGTTGCAGCCAATCCCCGCTCTCTGAGGGAAATATGAATGAGGGAGTGGCCGGAGTACAGAGCAGAGATGCGAGCGCTGTATAGAGCCGCTCTATCTCTGCAATAGACAGGACGATCGCATCGGGTGTTAGTAGTGATACCCTCTGTGATCTGTTCATACCTGCAGGTACTACTACTCCCAACATGGAGCACACTCTGCTCCATGCTGGGGGCTGTAGTACCTGCATTAATAGACAGATCACAGCGAGTGTAACTTTTGACACCCGCTGAGCTTCCAGCATGGAGCAGGGTGTGCTCCATGTTGGGAGTAGTAGTACTTGCAGTTAAGGAAAGATCACAGCGGATGTCACTCCTGACACCCGCTGTGATCCTCCTGTATAATGTATAGATGCGGGGGCGGCCACTCTTCTATGGTTCCCTGCACTGACGTATATATACACATATTCCTACAGGGTGGGCCATTTATATGGAAACACCTTAATAAAATGGGAATGGTTGGTGATATTAACTTCCTGTTTGTGGCACATTAGTATATGTGAGGGGGGGGGGAACTTTTCAAGATGGGTGGTGACCATGGTGGCCATTTTGAAGTCAGCCATTTTGAATCCAAAATTCATCAAACTTATTGGGAATTTCACAAGAAAAACAATGATGATTGGTTTTAACGTAACTTTATTCTTTCATGAATTATTTACAAGTTTCTCTTTGTTTACAGCCATTGACATGTCATCGAGGTTAACACGTGAGGAGCGGATAGAAACTGTGTTGATGTCTGGTGAACGCAGTTACCGGGTCATTGCAGCAGATTTCAATGCAAGAAACCCTACGAGATAACCCATCTCCCATGCTACAGTTAGCAAACTGCTTGCTAAGTTTTGTGAAACTGGTTCAGTGTTGGATTTGCCAAAATGTGGATGCATGAAATCTGTCACTAATGAAGAAACATCAGTGGCTGTCCTAGCTTCATTCAGCAAGAGCCCACAGCATAGCACTCGCCGCATGTCACTGGAGAGTGGCATTAATCGAACATCCCTTCGGACGATATTAGCTACTCACAAATGGCACCCTTACAAACTCCAGCTACTGCAGTATCTCAACGTGGATGACACAGATTGGCGCATTGAATTTGCAGAATGGACAAAACAAAAATTGGAACAGGACCCTCAGTTTACGCAGAAGATTTTGTTCAGTGATGAGGCAAACTTTTATGTGAATGGTGAAGTTAACAAACAAAACCACCGCTATTGGTCTGACACTAACCCACATTGGATAGATCCCTCCAAGACTGTTGGAACACAAAAATTGATGGTATGGTGTGGTATATGGGGTACAAAGATAGTGGGGCCATTCTTCATCAATGGAAACCTCAAGGCCACTGGATATGCGAAATTGCTACATGATGATGTGTTTCCCTCTTTATGCACTGAAGCTGGCACGTTCCCTGAGTTTTTCCAGCAAGATGGTGCACCACCACATTATGGGTGTCAGGTCCGAGCATTCCTAGATGAACAGTTTCCTGAAAAGTGGATTGGTCGTCGTGAGCCAATTGAATGGCCCCCAAGGTCTCCCGATCTGACCACCTTAGACTTTTATCTTTGGGGTCATCTGAAGGCAATTGTCTATGCTGTGAAGATACGAGATGTGCAGCACCTGAAACTACGGATACTGGAAGCCTGTGCTAGCATTTCTCCTGTGGTATTGCTATCAGTGTGTGAAGAGTGGGAGAAGAGGGTTGCATTGACAATCCAACACAATGGGAAGCACATTGAACACATTTTATAAGTGGTCAGAAACTTGTAAATGACTCATGAAAGAATAAAGTTACGTTAAATCCAAGCACATAATTGTTTTTCTTGTGAAATTCGCAATAAGTTTGATGTGTCACATGACCCTCTTCCTATTGAAAAAACAAAAGTTGAATTCAAAATGTCTGACTTCAAAATGGCCGCCATGGTCACTGCCCATCTTGAAAAGTTTCCCCCCTCACATATACTAATGTGCCACAAACAGGAAGTTAATATCACCAACCATTCCCATTTTATTAAGGTGTATCCATATAAATGGCCCACCCTGTATTTCCCACAGAGAACTGTGATTTGCTGGAATCATCTGGCCAATCACAGCTCTCTGCGGGAAATATGAATAGGTGTATATATACGTCAGTGTAGGGGACCATAGAAGAGCGGCCGCCCGCATCTATACATTATACAGGAGTATCTCAACGGGCGATCTGTCAGTTAGTACAGGTATTACTACTCCCATCATGGAACAGTGTATTCCATGCTGGGAGTAGTAGTACCACCTAAAAAAAATGTAAAAAATAAAGAAAAAATTTGAAAAACACACACACACACTACATTTTTATTATTGTCGGCTACATTTTTAGGTCCCCACCCTCCCACATAAATTGATCCCTGTTTTAAAAATTTATAACAATTTTGTTAGATACAATTTTTTCCTTCACTACTGTATCTTTTTTTTAATTTTTTAATGGTACCCTACGAAATTTTACTAAAAAGGGTATCTCCATCACTTTTTTGGATTACTAAACTCCAAAAAAGAATAAAAAACGCCTGCAAAAACGCCAAAGTTAAAACCCACATATTGTTTTTCTTGGCGTTTTTTCACTCCCATAGACTTCTATGGGAGAAAAACGCCTCGGGTAAAAACAATATCCGGTAAAACGCGTTTATTCGTGCACATTAAAAATGGTATGCCACCATAGCGGCAAGTGACATGTCACTCAATAAAAACAGGGAGTGAAATGCAGACGCGTTTCGAGCAAAGTCTCTTAGTCATGGCACTGACATCATGTCACACGAGGGTTTAAATACATACTTGACAATGCCAAGCCCACCGTGAAACCACCTCACCGCCTCCAGGAATCGGAACTGATGTACTACCCTGAAGGCTGCTCAGGTGAGAGGTAATCAGGCTACTCATAGACATACACTGAGTTAACTATTTCCCAGTCGGTCATGAAACAACAAAACCTGCAAGCTTGTATTCATAGGGAGTATTTCATGTGGTCTGCGTTTTTTTTCGTATTTTTCAAAGTATTTTGGTATATCCGGCTTATGAAAAAACACACACAAAAGAAATAGACATAAGTCGATTTATACATAAGTCAATTTGGAAGCCACAAGGTGTAAAAGTGGCCTAAAAGAGACAATATGCTACAACAAAGTTTCAACCATGATGACCACTATTCATACAGGAAAAACCCATTTATAATAAAATATGTCACAAATCATACTTCAGATAGAGATAAACTGTATGGATGATATTGTGTGTAGCACAACATGCAAAAATGGATACAAGCATAAAGAATATATACACTATAACAACAAAGGTCACAAAATATGACAAAACACCTCCATTACAGACACAGAAATAAAAAAATCCTGAAAAATCCTGAAAAAGGAGAGGGAGAACATGAGTATAAATCACATAAAGCAAATCCAACCCAAAAATGAAATGAAAAAAAAAGCACAATTTGAACATGTGCCCACTGAAAACCAATACACACAAGTACAAAAAGCATAGGTGAAGCACACCTCACGAACATAGAAAGAGCACATATTACAGAAAGGATACAATATTGCACCTATGCGTTTTGGACTTGTGTGTATTGGTTTTCAGTGGGCACATGTTCAAATTGTGCTTTTTTTTTCATTTCATTTTTGGGTTGGATTTGCTTTATGTGATTTATACTCATGTTGTCCCTCTCCTTTTTCATGATTTTTCAGGATTGTTTTATTCCTGTGTCTGTAATGGAGGTGTTTTGTAATATTTTGTGACCTTTGTTGTTATATTGTATATATTCTTTATGCCTGTATCCATTTATGCATATTGTGCTACACACAATATCATCCATACTTCTTTATTTCAACTGAAGAATAATTTGTGACATATTTTATTATTTTATTGTTTTTTCCTGTATGATTAGTGGTCAACATGGTTGAAACTTTGTTGTGGCATATTGTCTCTTTTAGGCTGCTTTTGCACCTTGTGGCTTCCAAATTGACTTATGTATAAATCGAATTATGTCTATTTTTAATGTGTTTTTTCATAAGCCGAACATACCGAAATATTTTGAAAAATACAAAAAAAAAAAAAAAATGCCGGCCACATGAAATACTTCTTATGAATATCAAGCTTGCAGATTTTGTTGTTTCATGACCGGCTGGGAAATAGTTAACTCAGTCTATGTCTATGAGTAGCTTGATTACCCCTCACCTGAGCAGCCTTCAGGGTAGTATGTCAGTTCCGATTCCTGGAGGCGGTGAGGTGGTTTCACGGTGGGCTTAGCATTGCCTGCACAAAAGACTGTATTGTTTGAGATCTGCTACCTCCAGTAAAGTAAATATTGGTTATCCGTAACCTTGCATCAGTGTATTCATTAAACCACACCTGGCCAAGGGGAAGCTATCTCAACCTCAGACCATGTAGATTAACGGTACCCTGGCATCACAAACTGAATTATACACCCTGCGCACAGTCAGTAGTAGTCTCTACAGTTTAAACACCTGGATTTTCAGGATTTCCTGCCATCCTTCTCTGCAGATCCCCTAAAGCTCTGTCAGTTTGAATGGGGACCCTCAGTGGAAGCCATTTTCAGGTCTTCAATCTGAGCTTAGATATGACAGTCGACTACTACTCTGTAAGTTCGTCTTTAAAGGGAACCTGTCATCAGATTTTACCATATGTAATGTGTAACAATGCGTGTTATATAGCAAAATCTTCTTCCTCCACATCTCCAGGAGACATCCCTGCCTGCAGGGATAGTAAGGATATATAGTTTCAGTGTCCCCAGCCAGCCCTGTAAGTCCCATGGGCGGGGAGCTATACTCACTTGGTCCTGCTGTTCCAGCTGTAATCACTCCCCCTCAGCGTGATTGACAGCCCAGGCACGGCCCGCGTCATTGCTCTGCAATGGTGATGGGTGCTGTCAATCATGTTGCCAGGCGTTATATAAGGTGAAATCTGATGACAGGTTCCCTTAAACGCAATCTCGCTTGTTCAAGAACTATCTTTTTGTCAGGCATCTAGTGGATGGTGGGTGCCAGGTTCTTCACCCGAGGGGTAAGGGAATACACCTTTGGAAAAGAGCTCTCAGGGCCAAGGACGGGATTGGCGCCTTAACCCTAACTTATTAAAGGACCTATTGTTCGATGGAGTCAACAATTTCTGCTTTTTTCACACATCATACGCTGACCCTACCTTGCTGCTGGTTCAGTGGAAGGCGCTGAGGTGCGTGATACAGGGGATTCTCATTCAGCAGGGTGCCCATTTTAAGGGGGAACATGCTTTCAAGATCTAGAAATTACTCAAATAAATATTGTGGAAACTTCTCATAAGTAGTCCTTTAATGCGTTCATTTTGGTGTCACTCATAGAGGCTTGAACTGCTTGACTAAAAACAGGCTTGCCTAGGTGACCATACTTGGTGTTTTTTCTACAAATTGTCTTAAATGTGGCGGTCCCCTAGCAAAACTCCTCCACCTCCAGCCTGCTCATATGTTTATCCCCACAATAGTGCCCCTTTGCAGTGTCTGTAACACTCACGGTAGTAGTAGTAGTAGTAGCGCTGCTTCATCAGAGCCCGCCGCAATGCAGGATGGACTTGCTGCGGCAGGCGACACAAAGGTCGCTACCCCCGATACAACTCGACCACACCGGTAACTGGACAAGGCGAGGTACAGAAGGATGAGGCACAGGCGTAGTTAGGCTTAGCAGAAGGTCAGGGCAGGTGGCAAAGGTGTGTAGTCAAATAACGTAGCTGAAGGGTCAAAATACACGGGCAAAGCAAACAGACAATAGGAATGCTTAATCTCAGGCTAGGGGCACTGAAGATCCGGCAGAGAAGTGTGGGAGGGGGAGGAACTTATAACTGAGGCACAGGTGATTACTTAATTATTGGGCCTACTGGCCCTTTAAATTACCGAGCTCCGGCGTGCGCGCCCTAGGGGGCAGGGACACGTGCACCGGAGCAGAGAAGCAGAGGAAGAGGCAGAAGGAACATGTGGTGAGTGACGGGCTGGAGTTCTCATGCGGGCGCGTCCCTCGATACGAAGCCCAGCTCTGCCGGCTGCAGCAGGAGACAGGGCCATAGTGGAGGCAGGCGAGAAGCGGGGAGGTGAGCGCTCACGGTGGGAGCGCCGGACCGGAGCACTCACCGTAACAGTACCCCCACCCCTTTGGTCTCCCCCTCTTTTTGGAGGACAAGAACTTCTGAATGAGGTAACGGTCTAAAATGTTGTCCTGTGGCTCCCAAGACCTCTCCTCTGGTCCAAATCCTTCCCGATCCACAAGGAAAAAAACGTTTTCCTCTGATAAACTTGGAGTCCAGAATTTCCTTAACTATATAAACATCAGAGGTACCAGAGATGGGAGTAGGAGAAATGTCTTTTATAGAGAATCGGTTATGGATAACAGGTTTCAAGAGGGAGACATGAAAAGAATTCGGGATCCGGAGAGAAGATGGCAGATGGAGAGAATAAGCTACGGAATTTAAACGTTTCTCAATCATGTAAGGACCCAAATTTCGAGGGCCCAGTTTATAACTGGGTACCTTGAAGCGGATATATTTGGATGATAACCATACTCTGTCTCCTGGAGAGAATTCGGGAGGAGAACGCCTTTTCTTGTCCGCTTGAGCCTTCATACGGGACATGGCATACAAAGGGGAGCGACGAGTCTTTTGCCAGATAGAGGTGAAATTCCGCACTTGTTCATCAGCCATGGGAACTCCAAAGGAAGAAGACAAGGGAAGAGGAGGAGGAGGATGGAGTCCATAGGCCACAAAGAAAGGTGAAGTCCCAGTGGATTCAAAATCCCTATGATTGTAAGAAAATTCTGCCCAGGGAAGTAAATCGGCCCAGTTGTCTTGATGAGCAGAAACAAAATGGCGAAGATAGTCTCCCAAGACCTGGTTCACCCTTTCGACTTGTCCATTGGATTGGGGGTGATAAGCTGAGGAAAAGTCCAGTTTAACTTGGAGACGTGAGCAGAGGGCCCTCCAGAACTTAGAGACGAACTGGACTCCCCGATACAATATGAGAGGACAATCCATGAAAGCAAAAGATATGGCAAAGGAAAAGCTTAGCAAGCTGCGGTGCGGATGGTAATCTTGGCAGAGGTATAAAATGAGCCATTTTAGAGAATTGGTCCACTACAACCCAAATGACCGTATTGCCCTAATAAGGGGGAAGATCGGTATCAAAGTCCATTGCAATATCGGTCCAGGGCAGCTCTGGAACTGGCAAGGGATGTAGAAGACCTGCATGTCTTGTCCCTGGCACAAACCGAACAGGAACGGACAAAATCAACGACATCCTGTTTTAAAGTAGGCCACCAATACTGTTGGGAGATGAGCTGCAAGGACTTACATATTTCGGCATGATCGGGCAGAAGAGAGGAATGACGCCATTTCAAGACTCAGAGTCTTAAACAGGGAAATAAGTAAGTCTTTCCAGGAGGCAGATGCTGTAGACTCACAGACGCTGAAGAGATCTTCTCTGCTGGACAGAAGTGAATAAAAAAGTCAAATCTGGAGAAGAACAGAGACCAATGAGCCTGTCGGGGGTTGAGACGATGGGCATTCTGAAGATAGAGCAAGTTCTTGTGGTCAGAGTAAATAGTAAGCAGATGTAAAGAGCCCTCCAAGAGATGATGCAATTCTTCCAAAGCCAGCTTTATTGCCAAGAGTTCGAGATCTCCAATGGTATAGTTTTTCTCTGCTGGAGAGAAGGTCTTAGAGAAAAAAACGCAGGTTACAATTCTTCCTTTAGAGGACTTTTGCGTTAAAACTGCACCTGCTCCAACTGAAGAAGCATCCACTTCCAAAATAAATGGCTTGCTTGGATTGGGTCTAGATAAAACAGGAGCAGAGGCGAAGCCGGACATTAACTGTTTGAAAGCTTCTTCAGCCTCTGGAGTCCAGACCTTCGGATTAGCAGTCTTCTTGGTGAGAGAAACGATGGGGGCTACCAAGGTGGAGTAGTGAGGAATAAATTGCCGATAATAATTGGGAAAGCCGAGAAAGCGCTGAATAGCTTTCAAGCCAGAAGGTCGTGGCCAGTCCAGTACTGCAGACAACTTGTTAGGTTCCATTTGAAGACCTTGACTGGTAACGGTATACCCCAGAAATGGAAGGCTGTTTTTTTCGAAAGTACACTTCTCAAGTTTAGCATAGAGATTATTGTCTCGGAGACGCTGTAAAACTTGACGGAGGTGAGGGTGAAGAGTCTGGATATTGGGTGAGTAGATGAGAATATCATCCAAATATACCACGACACAGCAGTATACAAGGTCATGAAATATGCTATTGACGAACTCCTGGAAGACTGCTGGAGTATTACAGAGTCCGAAAGGCAGGACAAGATACTCGAAATGTCCATCACGAGTATTGAACACTGTCTTCCATTCATCTCCTTCACGTATGCGGATCAAATTATAGGTCCCACGAAGGTCAAGTTTGGAAAAGATCCTCGCTCCATGCAAACGATCAAATAATTCTGAGATCAAAAGAAGTGGGTAGTGGTTCTTGACAGTAATTTTATTCAAGCCACGGTAGTCGATGCAAGGTAGCAAAGATCCATTTTTTTTTTCTACGAAGAAGAATCTGGCTCCGGCAGGGGAGGATGACTTACTGATAAATCCTTTCTGAATATTTTCTTGGATGTATTTAGACATGGCCTGGGTTTCAGGAACAGACAAAGGGTAAATTCTGCCCCAAGGAGATGTGGTCCCGGGCAATAAGTTGATACGACAATCATAGGGACGATGTGGTGGTAAAACTTCAGCTTGTTTCTTGCTGAAGACGTCAGCAAAGTCCTGAAGAAAAGATGGCAGACCGGGCAGAGGATTAGAAGGAGACACCAACTTGGACGGTAGGGGATGAATACAGTTGTTATAGCAGTAGGTTCCCCAATTAAGTACTTCTCCAGTCTACCAATCAAGATGTGGGGCATGTAGTTGTAACTAAGGAAGGCCAAGTAGAAGAGTGGAGGTGCAATGTGGAAGAACATAGAAGGATAATTTTTCCTCATGCAGAACTCCAACCTGCATAGATAAGGGTTCTGTGCAGAATAAGACAGTCCAGTCCAGATTTTCTCCGTTGACCGAAGAGATGTACAAAGGCTTCAGAAGGCGGGATACAGGCAGACGATACCTATGTACTAGGAAGGCATCGATAAAGTTTCCCGCGGAACCAGAATTCAAGAAGGCAAGAACGGAAATAGTCTCTTGGTAGGGTAGGTAGTTGGACCGTCAAATTCAAGCATGGAGAGGTGGTGTTTACACCTAGGGAGGCCTCTTCTCTTACAAACACTAGGTGCTGGCATTTCACTGTGACTGTGGATGCAGAGGGCAATCTCTGAGGAAATTATCTGCACTGGCGCAGTAAAGGCAAAGATTCTCAGCTTGTTGGTTCTTTCCTGCAGGGTCAGGCCAGACCGATCCACCTGCATAGCCTCCACAGCGGGAGGCAACGTAGAAGGTTGCGGTGGTTGCTGGAAGATGGTTGCCAGCCGAGGAAATGCAGACTCCCTATCTTGACGTAGTTCCTCACATCATTCAGAGAAACGAATATCAATCTGAGATGCCAACTGTATGAGTTCATTCAGGGTAGTGGGCAATTCCCGGGCAGCAAGGACATCCTTGATATGGCTAGAAAGTCCTCTCTTGAAAGTGGCGCAAAGAGCTTCATTGTTCCAGGATAACTCCGATGCCAGGGTACGGAATCGGATGGCATACTCGCCCACCGAGGAGTTACCCTGAGAAAGACTCAGCGGAGGAAGCTCGTGCAGGTTCTTCAAAGATTCCACGGAATTCTGACAAAAAAGTCTGGAGATTAATAGTGAGTGGATCACTGCAATCCCATAGTGGGGTTGCCCAGGCCAGGGCCCTTCCAGTTAAGAGACTGAGGACAAAGGCCACCTTTGCTCGTTCCGTAGGGAACTGTTCCGCCATAAGTTCAATGTGCATGGAGCACTGTGTCATGAAACCCCCCCAAGACTTGGGATCCCCCTCATACTTCTCTGGAAGAGACAAGCGAAGCTTAGATCCTGAGGCGACTGCAGGAGCGAGAGGCAACACTGGAGCAGGAGGAAGCTGTGGCTGCTGCGGTTGTTGTTGAGGAGAAAGCAACTGCTGCATCATGGCGGACAATTGGTTTAACTGTTGTGCCTGCTGGACCAGCTGGTGCGACTGGTGAGCCACGACTAAGGCGAGATCCGGATTATTGGGCAGCGGAACCCCAGTGGAATCCATGGCCGGATCTTGCTGTAACACTCACAGAAGTAGTAGTAGCGCTGCTGGATGTGGATCCTGCAACCTATGTGGTAGATGTCACTGGCCGTATCAGGGAGCAGAGTCAAAGGTGCCGCTGGTCTTCACCAGAGCCCGCCGCAAGGCAGGATGGGCTTGCTGCGGCAGGCAACACCAAGGTCGCTACCCCCGATACAACTCGACCACACAGGTAACTGGGCAAGACAAGGTACAGAAGGATGAGGCACTTGCGTAGTCAGACTTAGCATAAGGTCAGGGTGGGTGGCAAAGGTGCGTAGTCAAGTAATGTTGCTAAAGGGTCAAAATACATGGGCAAGGCATACAGACAATAGGAATGCTTAATTTCAAGCTAGGGGCACTGAATATCCGGCAGGGAAGTGTGGGAGGTGGAGGAACTTAGAACTGAGGCACAGGTGATTACTTAATTATTGGGCATACTGGCCCTTTGAATTTCCAAGCTCCAGAGCCTTAGGGGACGGGGACACGTGCGCCGGAGCAGAGAAGCAGAGTGACAGGCTGGGATTCGCATGTGGGCGCATCCCGCAATGCAAATCCCAGCCCCGCCGGCTGCAGCAGGAGACGGGGCCATAGCGAAGGCAGGCGAGAAGCAGGGAGGTGAGCGCTCACGGTCGGAGCGCCGGACCGGAGCGCTCACCGTAACAATGACCTTGTACCATAAGGCTTTGCTGCTGCTTCAGTTAGTGGATTCGTGCCATAACACTTAGCATAAACAGTGGGTGGACCTAAAGGAGGCATGGATGCCTCTCCCCCTTTGTGCCTTATCATAGGTTCTCCTGCTCTATACACCTGCCTCCATCTTATTTCCTCTTCTGACACATCACTTCCTACAGGCCTGGGATCGGCTTCTTACTGTTATCTATGGGCAGGGACCAGTGGACTTCTGCTCTCAACCAAATCAACTGCCCCTGCCTACTTGCAAAATCGCCCTAAATGGCAATTCCACAACTTGGAGCTGGACCCTGCTTTGGACTGAGTGCAAGGGCGTCACAAATTAAAATAATAAACAACACAGTAAAGAGGTCAGGGATCCGGTCAAGATACATAGGGTAAACTAAAGCAGAAACCAGGGAACACAAAGTGGTACAAGAAACACATAGATAGACTAACAAAGTTATGTGAGACAGACCGGATCAAACCAGGATAGCTCAATGTACCTATAGACTATACAAGAGGAAAGTCAAATACAAACCGATGTAAAACCAGATGGACTACAAGGCACAGAGTGGCAGGCAAAAAGAATGGTTAAGAAACGGAAGGAGGTCAAAGAAGCATATAAGGCAAAGCAGACAGAAAGCTGGAGACATAGGTATGAGTTGTAATCACAAGCAAAGTCCAGCAGCAGACTGAAGCCTTAACAAGACCAGCTCAGGAAGGTGCGGTCACTAAGGCCGGATCCGACTGGCCCTGTGCTTGCTGCTTCTGAGTGGCCAGAATGCAGCCCTGGAAACCTGGCCAAGTGTGATTGTTGCACTTACAATCTAAGCGATTTCTCAGCACTTACTTATTTGGTCAGGTGTCTGGGGATGCTCAATTGGGTAGGATTGGTGGGAGCAGCCCTGCATCCTCACAGGCAACCTGCCCGGAGAAGTCCTTGTTGTGGTTTGGATAGACCTATAAACACGTGTGGTTTCCTTAGCGGATTCTATCCACTGATCCTACCGCCTTGGAATTTCCCCTGATTCAGCCACCCTCCTGGGTTGTCTCCAAGCTTTACAGTCGCCTCTTGGAAGTAGATGCAGACCCTGAACCTTCTTATGTACAAGAGTAGGAACAAGACTTGGGGGTGTACCTTTCAAAAGCTCGCTGGCAAAAGATTTTCATTCTTACACATGCCTGCAAAATGTTGTGAGCAGGAGAAAAAGTGTAACATACTGACACGATGGTACGTCTACACACAAATGCTGCACTCCTTTTTCCTGGACACTTCAGAGTTCTGCTTGTGCTGTAGGTCAGAGTTTGGCACAGGGATTCATATCTGGTGTAGCAGCCCTGTCCTGGCTCAGTGTTTGACATTTATTTCCATGTTGCAGGTACCACAGTGGCCCTTCTGCATGTATTGCTTTACTATCTCTATTCCCTGGCCATTTTAGGCCATTAAAAAGGGTTTGCTCAGGCATATTCTGACTGTGGCCAGGACTTTGATGCTGTCTAGTCCTATCCAATTAAACCCTTATCCCCCACTTATTTCCCTTTCCTCTCTCTTACTCCACCTGCCTTAGGACCCTGGTTTTTCTTCTTTTTCTTTATGTGTTTTACATTTCTGCTTTAGTTTCATATTTGTTTACTGTATTTTTATACTCCTTTTCTATTGCAAATATCACTACTGCCAGGTTTTGATTTTGTTTATTTTTGATTTGAGGGGATAGGCCAGTCGCTTCTTATTCCGTGTCTGATCTGCATGCCTGTGCCTACACTTTTACAGCTCTAGTTTGGGGATGGCATTTGCCAGTTATTTTTTTTTTTTGTGCTCCTATGTGCTCTCCCTTTTTCTAGGACTTTTTGATTGCAATTATTGCTATGTACAATTTATATTTTCCTGTATTCCTTTGACATAAAAGAAAAACTAACCGGTGACATGGGGAAGTGGGGATGTTTGTACCTTGGGGCAGGGCCGGACTGGCGTACCGGGACATTGGGAAAACCTAAGGGGGGCGGAGGGGGGAGGGTTACTGGAGCTATCTACCAACCTACAAGGAAGGGGGTGGGGGGGACTGAAGCCACCTACCTAAGAGGAGATGGATGGAGAAGCCCCTTACCAGAGAAGGGAGGGGGGGGGGGGACACAAGCCACCTACCTACCTACAAGGGGGGGGAGCTGTAGTTGAAGCTGTAGCCACCTACCTAGGGGGAGGTGGATGGAGTAGCCACCTACCAGATGGGGAGGCACTGAAGCCACCTACCTACCTAAGGGAGGAGGGGTTGGAGGGGATGGATGGAGAAGCCATCTACCCAAGGGAGGGGCTGGAGCCACTTACCTATGGTGGAGGGGAGCTGAAGCCACCTACCTAAAGGGGGGGGGGTATGTAACCACCTACCCACCTAAGTGGGGGTGTGGATGGAGAAGCCAAGTAACTTTTAAGTAGAAAAATGTCACCGCTTTTGCTCCTCATTGCTAACAGGAATCTACTTCCTGTACCTCCAGAAGAATTGGTGGCCTACTGGAAAACATGCCATATTACTAACTCATTGCATGTTTATGTAGTGCTGCATAGGTCCAAAAACATGCTATTGTCATGGGTCTACAATATATCTCATGATCTCAAGACTCACATACAAAAAAAGACAAAAAAAAAACAATGGAGTATGTTTGGAGTTGTAGTTTTGCAACAGCTGGAGGCACACTGGTTGGAAACCATTGACTAAAGGTATCCCACTGTATGTCTTAAAGTTGCATATCTCTTATTTCTCTATCTATAGGCTACAATGTTAAAAAATAAAGTATACCATATTGAATGCTTTTTTTGCAGTGATCCATAGCATAGGAAAGCACAGTTATGGACATTTATCAACGGGTTTAGTCAGGTTTTCTTTACTAAATTTGTCGCAAAATTGTCGCAACTGCGACTACGCGATTTTCCGTGCAACATTTTGACTGGAAAGCGAGAAAAGCAAGTTTTCCAAAAATTAACTACGTAGTAATAATTTTAAAATGGACTACGGGTAGTCAGGTATTTATTAACTGCGACAGTTGCAACTGCGCAAAAAAAGTCGCAACAGGGTTAAAAAGTGACTAAATTTACTCCAGCTCAAACATGGAGCAGAAAAAGCTACTACCAAAGTAAAAAAAGAAAAATTGCTTACGTGAAAGAAAATTATCAACAGGCTGAAACCAGTTGATAAATAAGTCCCACATAAGCAAAAAAAGAGTAAGGAAAAAATTACTAAAAAAAAGAATACATAAGCAAACATTGATAAATGTCCCTCAGTAAGCTTTGCTTTACTATATAAAAAGTGTAAATTAACCCCTTAACGACGCAGGACGTATATTTACGTCCTGCGCCGGCTCCCGCGATATGAAGCAGGATCGCGCCGCGATCCTGCATCATATCGCTTCGGTCCCGGCGCTCATCAACGGCCGGGACCCGTGGCTAATACCACACATCGCCGATCGCGGCGATGTGCGGTATTAACCCTTTAGAAGCGGCGGTCAAAGCTGACCGCCGCTTCTAAAGTGAAACTGAAAGTATCCCGGCTGCTCAGTCGGGCTGTTCGGGACCGCCGCGGTGAAATCGCGGCGTCCCGAACAGCTGATCGGACACCGGGAGGGCTCTTACCTGCCTCCTCGGTGTCCGATCGACGAATGACTGCTCCGTGCCTGAGATCCAGGCAGGAGCAGTCAAGCGCCGATAATGCTGATCACAGGCGTGTTAATACACGCCAGTGATCAGCATAGGAGATCAGTGTGTGCAGTGTTATAGGTCCCTATGGGACCTATAACACTGCAAAAAAAAAGTTAAAAAAAAGTGTTAATAAAGGTCATTTAACCCCTTCCCTAATAAAAGTTTGAATCACCCCCCTTTTCCCATAAAAAAAATAAAACAGTGTAAAAAATAAATAAAAATAAACATATGTGGTATCGCCGCGTGCGTAAATGTCCGAACTATAAAAATATATCATTAATTAAGCCGTATGGTCAATGGCGTACGCGCAAAAAAATTCCAAAGTCCAAAAAAGCGTATTTTGGTCACTTTTTATAACATTAAAAAATGAATAAAAAGTGATCAAAAAGTCAGATCAAAACAAAAATCATACCGATAAAAACTTCAGATCACGGCGCAAAAATGAGTCCTCATACCGCCCCGTACGTGGAAAAATAAAAAAGTTATAGGGGTCAGAAGATGACATTTTTAAACGTATAAATTTTCCTTCATGTAGTTATGATTTTTTCCAGAAGTGCGACAAAATCAAACCTATATAAGTAGGGTATCATTTTAACCGTATGGACCTACAGAATAATGATAAGGTGTAATTTTTACCGAAATATGCACTGCGTAGAAACGGAAGCCCCCAAAAGTTACAAAATGGCAGGTTTTTTTCGATTTTGTCGCACAATGATTTTTTTTCCCGTTTCGCCATGCATTTTTGGGTAAAATGACTAATGTCACTGCAAAGTAGAATTGGCGACGCAAAAAATAAGCCATAATATGGATTTTTAGGTGGAAAATTGAAAGGGTTATGATTTTTAAAAGGTAAGGAGGAAAAAACGAAAGTGCAAAAACGGAAAAACCCTGAGTCCTTAAGGGGTTAAGGTGAAAAAGGGCTGCGTCCTTAAGGTGTTAAAGTTGCGAACGCTAAACAACCAAGTGCACATCAGGGTATGAAATATTTTAACAACAGATCTTGCCAGATGGATCTCTAGTATATATGCTAAAGATCAAACTGCAAACACTATTATCACTATTATCAAAAATCCACTAGATGGCGATATTATATCATACATACAAGGCCTTAACCTAGTTTTTCCCAACCAGGGTGCCTCCAGCTGTTGCAAAGCCAAAGGCTGTCTGGGCAATATTTTTTTATGATGCTTCCCCAGTTTCTAACAGTCATAACCTTCATAATTCATGTTTGTTGTGTAGTGTATGGAACCAATATATGCTGCTGTATGTGTAAATTAGCTTTTAAAATATATGAATTTTTCAAAAGGGATCTTACATAGTTCATGATATACTGCAAATAACAGGTTAATATTATTCTGCAAATTGTTGCAGGATTTATTTTTAAAACAGCTGACACACACACACACACACACACATATATATATATATATATATATATATATATATATATATATATATATATACAGTTGTAATCAAACGCATTCAACTCCCATAGCAAATAAGTTTATTGCAAAATTTACAAATTTTCAGTTTTTTGCAAAAAAATTTATAAAACAATCTAAACAGCTCAACATAGCTTAACCCCTTGAGGACTCAGCCCTTTTTAACCTTAAGGACTGAGCCCTTTTTTTGCAATTCTGACCACCGTCGCTTTACAAATTAATAACGCGAAAACGCTTTTACAGAATATTCTGATTCTGAGATAGTTTTTTCGTGACATATTCTACTTTATTTTGGTGGTAACTTTTTGGCGTTACTTGCATCCTTTCTTGGTGAAAAATCCCCAAATTTCATGAAAATTTAGAAAATTTAGCATTTTTCTAACTTTGAAGCTCTCTGCTTGTAAGGAAAATGGATATTCCAAATAAATTAAATTTTTCTTCACAAACACAATATGTCTACTTTATGTTGGCATCATAAAATGGACATATTTTAACTTTTTTTAAAAATTAGAGGGCTTCAAAGTAGAGCAGCAATTTTCAAAAATGTCATGAAAATTGCAAAATCTGAAGGGACAGATGTTACAGAACTACAACTCCCAGCATGCCTGGGCGGTCTAGGCATGCTGAGAGTTGTAGTTTGGCAACATCTGGAGGGCTACCGTTTGGGCACCACTGTAACAGTGGTCTCCAAACTGTGACCCTCCAGATGTTGCAAAACTACAACTCCCAGCATGCCCAGAAAGCCTTTGGCTGTCAGGGCATGCTGGGAGTTGCACTCCGGCCTTCCTAGTGGTTGCCACAGTAAAGATCACTTTACTTTTACTTTCATTTCTCCCCCCACCGTCGATTTCCTACCTGAGCCGTGATCTCCGGTGGATGTCTGCGATGATCGCCGGGCCCCACTCATCTGGTCCTCAGGTAAAGGCCTCCATTTTCACCCCCCCGTTCTGCCCGACATCCAGGGGTGGGCAGAACGGGGGGGGGGGGGGTTTCCATGGCAACCCCCTGTCCTGCGCTGCCATTGGTCAGTTCTGACTAATGGCAGGGGATAGGAGGAGATTGCAGCACTGCGACCTCACTCCTATCCCTTAGGCTGATCGGGGCTGTCATTGACAACTCTGATCATCCCTATTTTCCGGGTGATGGGGAACCAGAGACCCGATCAGCCCGGAATTGGAGAAAATCGCATGTCTGAATTGACATACGATTTTCTCCGATCGCCAACATGGGGGGGTCTCAGGTACCCCCTCGGCGATGTGCCGGGATGCCTGCTGAATGATTTCAGCAGGCATCCCAATCCGGTCCCTAACCGGCTAGCGGCGGGACCGGAATTCCCGACGGGCGTATCCATACGCCCTCAGTCCTTAAGGACTTTAAAACGGGGGCATATGGATACTCCCGCTGTCTTTAACAGGTTATATGACAAGGCGGGCTGTTCCCGTATGTACAATGCTGCTTGCTGTGGTAATAGCCCCACTCCCTTCAGCCAATAACCCCACCCCCTACATAAATATTTATCTATCTTCCTCTGCAGGTCCGTGAAGGGGGCAGGGCTATAGGCTGAGCCCTCAGTAGAAGTCCGCCTTCAATGCAGTTAGGAGGAAAATACCATAATGGCAATAAGATGGATATCTGCTCAACGGCTGCACCCATTTTCACTAAGAAGCGTTAGAAACAGGGTCATCTGCATTTACCTGTATATTTAGGTTAGTGTGGGTAATCCTGCTATAAGTTTCCTTTTAAAGTTTAGTTATATAAAAAAAAATGTTTCCTGTTTTAGCCTGGTGCTCCACTCTGCAGCTAGACTCCTGTCAGGAGAGGAGATGACCAACGAGAAGCAGTTTGATAGGTGAGTATTGTGTTTTTTGTTTCTTTTTCATGTTGCCACATATGGGGACAGATGGGGAGTTTGTATACAGGTGAGGATGATGCTGGAGGGAAGTGCCTGTAGATACTGTGAAGACAAGTAATGGCTAGAGAAGTCTTCATTATGGTCTGAGCAGGATGAAGAAGTAAAGGGAAAGTGAACAACTCTGATCAGAAAAGACGTCACCTGTGAGTCACTGGGTGTAACTGTATGTTATTACTTATATGGAATGCAGAGTCTGTGGACTGCAGGTACCTACCCCTATGTGATCAGTCTATGGGAGAGGGAATATTGATCTGTGTATAATGGATTTCATTATGTAACAGTAATAACAGTATAGTGGTTTTATCTAGTCATTATGTGGTGTAACGATAGTGGTCATGGGTGCCGTTTTGTGTATGCCTTCTATAGGGGTATTAAAGTTTGTCTAAGTATACTGAATTTGGTCAGTTATAGTATACTGGTAATATGTATGAAGATATTTGCTCCTTGTATTATGGCATTATTTGGTAACCCTATGAAAAGTATATATGGGTATATATATATTTATCAAACTGTGTGAGAGAAAAAATTGACTGATTTTCCCACAACAACCAATCACAGCTCAGCTAACAAGCTCTTGTAAAGTGAAACCTGAGCTGTGATTGGTTGTTGTGTAAAAATTCCTCTATTTTTTCTCTCACGCAGTTTGATAAATCTGGGCCATAGTCTTTACATGTGTAGAAAATTGTTAAACAAATGTTGGGTACCCTGGTAATTATTAGGGGGTAATGCTAGCTGTTTTGGGGGCTAACGCTATGCCTTAACTTAGTAATTGACTTATACTAATAATCCTGTAAAGTAAAATTTAAAAACACAATGCATATTAAAAAAATGTAATACAAAATTAATTATTCCAAAAAAAAAAAACAGTCCCTCACAGCCCTTGTTAAAAATTTTATTAAAGAAAAAAAAAACAAAAAAAACCCTGGCCATTATTGTAGTCCACCCAATTCAAGTAGTCCTGCACAGTCACTTATCTGGAACAAGAAAAAAGAAAAACAAAAATAATGGGTTAGTACATTCTGGTGCTCACCCCTGGGGAGAGTGCCCATAAAGTTCATGAAGCAGTGTTTCAATTTAAATTGTTGGCTGAAAAGGCACTTCCTTGTGTCGACACCAAAACCAGGAAGTGTTGAGCTGCAGGACTGGACACTACTGGACATTGAAACAGATGCAGCTGAGGATTGAAGCAGGTAAGTACAAATTTTTTTATTTTTACACACAAAAATTGGTTTCTGGATAACCCAATCCAGGAAATCTTAAAAATATTATTTATTATGTACAGTGAACAATATTATTGTATCTCCCTTAAAAATTATAAAAATTCCACACTAATATATACATGTGCATTAACCAAAAAATCTTGTTTCCCAAATTTACAAAGGGAAAAAAAAGTTAGCATCACTAAGGCCAAAAGTGACTTTATGCATAGTGTGTCATTGTCATGGTACACTTATTAAACAGGTTGTCCAACTTGCTAAAAAAGCAAAGCAACAGGCAGCTAGGGCTGTAAAATAACAGTGGGCCTCATTTACTCAGTTGAAACTGACCAGTCTTTGTCTGGTTATTTTGGCGCAGAGTGTCTGCACCAGTCTGCGCCTGGAAAATCCGACAAAACCGACATTGCACTGCGAAAAGCCGGAAAGGGGCGTGGTCTGCCACAAAAGGGGCGTGGTTGGCCCGAAAAGCGGCATGGTTTCGCAACACGACTGGTTTACTATTGAATTCACAGAAAATCCTATGGATAAATGGCTGGAAATATCCACCTGGAAAAAGCTGGTCAGAAAATGTTCCCGACTTTTCCCAATAGTAAATAGAGAGGAATCCTGCAAGTCTGAAACAACTTTTCCCACTAGTAAAAACCTGACACTCTTAGTAAATGAGGCCCAGTATGTCAATGAGGTAAAAACAAAAAAAAAGAACACCAGGGCAAGGTGGGGTGCCAACTAACCCTAACCCTGTTTGAACACAGCAGACAACCCCTTTAGGACACTATAGCACCTACACATAGTGCATGTTGCTGTAATGACACATAATGAGAGATCTTTATTAGTGCTGTGCCCTTGAATGACATTAGATGTACCCTATCTCTAGTAATATGTGAGCCATTCTAATACAATTTACAGGTGTGTGCATAAGTCTGAACTTTGGACAGGCGTCATTTAGTATGTAGATGCCAATGTTGGAAATTCCTATTTGTCAATGCCGAAACCTGCAGACCAGGTCTTAAACTCTGGCAGCTGTCCTGACCTGTCTATTTAAGGAACTACTTTTATTCCTAATAAAGTAGCAATTATGGGTAATCTTTTCTTCTGTTTTTCCTCCTAAAATATTATGAATAAATTGACAACTGGGCGATGCCATTCCCCATGTCAAGGGTCTGTGTGTGTGATTGGATGATGTGTAACTGTATAGGGGCAACCTCCTCCTTACACACACACACACACACACACACACATAGGGCCATTAGATTGTCAATGTATTTATACATTTATCAAATAAAATGGATTACACAATGCAGAATTTTAATTAAAAGTACTCTCTCTCTGACATGTCCTCTTTAACCCCTTAACCCCTTAAGGACCAGGACCATTTTGGCCTTAAGGACCAGACCTATTTTATTTTTGCATTTTCGTTTTTTTCTCCTCGCCTTCTAAAAATCATAACTCTTTTATATTTCCATCCACAGACCCCTATGAGGGCTTGTTTTTTGTGTCACCAATTGTACTTTGTAATTACATCACTTATTTTACCATAAAATGTACGGCGTAACCAAACAAATATTATTTATTTGGGAAAATTGAAAAGAAAGCCAAAATTTTGCAAATTTTGGAAAGTTTTGTTTTCACGCTTTACACTTTCCGGTAAAATTGACATGTTTTCTTTATTCTGTGGGTCAATATGATTAAAATGATATCCATGTTATATGCTTTTCTATAATTGTACCACTTAAAAAAAATCTCAAACCATTTAAACAAAATTAGTATGTTTGAAATTGCCCTATTTTCACCACTTACAACTTTCTAATTTTTCCGTATATGGGGCAGTATGAGGGCTGTAGTTTTTATCAGTACCACTTTTGCTTAAAGAGGCACTGTCATTGTGAAAAACTTTTCATATATTGCAAGACTCATTATAATATGACATTTCACAATATACACCTGTTAAAAAAATTTACATTTTCACCTGAAATTCAAGCTCAAAATAGTCGCCACTAGGGGTCGCCTGTCTTTTAGCCAGACAGACTAGTCTAGATTTTACAGCATACTGGATACCGGCCGTAAAGCATACCGGTATCCAGTATAGGAGATTTCTATTGTGTATGCAAAACTACAGATAAAGGATGTGTGGACATGCTGGGAGCTGTAGTTTTACAACAGCTGGAGGCAACACTGCTCTAACATAGTTATTTACAAACATTGCAGCTTCAGTTGTTACTAAACTACAACTCCCAGCATGCTGAAATAGTCAAAGCTTTCTCGGACTCCTGAATGACAAAGAAGTTGATAAGACATTCAGGAGTCTGTGAAAGCTGAATGACACACCTAGTGACAGCTATGCTGATTTGCATCCAGCTTTACTAGGAGAAGATAAAACAGATAGAACATGTATTCATAAAAATGCTGTACTTTTATCTAAAAAATCCTTGCACTAAGTTTATAAAGATCTATTCTTATATTTATACATTTTATCCTGTTATGAATTCACCATAATGTCTTCTGATTACTGCAGGCAAGCTCCAAGTATCTTCTTCTGACACATGACACAGCATAAAACCAGAGAGGAAAGGGTTAGAGAGTAGAGAGTACTGATTGGCTGACTGCCCAGGCTTGCTCCTGTGAGGGAGACAGACTGACACGCCCCCTCCAGCCTGCACAATGAAAAAGTAACTCACCAGCAGATAAATGCTTATATCTCTGGATATATAGGTCCGAGACACATACAAATTATATGCACATGATCAGGATTGGGTCCTGAGTAACATATCACTTTTTTCCATTTTTTGCACTATGACATACATTTTTTATACATTTTTTTTGGAATCAAATGTGAGAAAAAAAGCAGCAATTTTGGACTTTTGAAATTTTTTTTACATTTACGCCGTTCTCCGTGCAGGATAACTAATAGGGATCGACCAATATCGTTTTTTTAGGGCCGATACCGATACTGATAATCGGTGCAGGTTAGGGCCGATAGCCGATAACTTATACCGATATTTCGGTATAAGTTATCGGCTATTTAACCCCCTGCGACACCGCTGCAGATCATTGATTTAAAGCGGGCGCTTTAAATCAATGATCTGCAGTGGCTTTTGCGGGGCCATAGGCCGCCGCCGCCACCACCCGCTTCTCTCCCCTACCTGTCAGGGTGCTCCGGGCCATCCATCCATCGTTCATGTAGTGTCCGGGGGCGTTCCGGGTGGAGGATGGTCCGGTCCGGGCTGTCCTTCTTCTCCGGCGGTCATCTTCTCCACTCCGGGCAGGCTGCGGCCTAGTACGCTGCATAGACGTATAGGGGACTATAACATGCAATACCTTGATTGCAGACACTGATCAATGCAAAGCCATAGCACTGCATTGATCATTGTTATCGGTGCTCTGCTGCTCCAGCCTGGATCTAGGGCGTGGAGCAGAAGAGTGACGATTGGATGTTGGGAGACAAGGTAAGCACCCTCCCGCTTTCCTCTCAGCTGTTCGGGACGCCATGATTTCATCGTGGCTGTCCCGATTGGTCCACTGAGCTAACCGGCAACGCTTTTCTCCCATTTTAGAAGCCACAGTCAACTTTGATCACAGCGTCTTAAGGATTAATACCGGACATCAGCGCGACGTCCGGTATTAGCCGCGGGTTCTGGCTGCTGATAGCAACCGGGACCTGCCGGGTATGAAGCACGCTCAGCTTCTGAGCGTGCTTCACATAACGGGAGACGGCCACAAGTGTAAGTTTATGTGGTCGATAAGGGGTTAAGGCACATATTATAATATTGGGGAGTTATTTATTAATGTGTCTGTGTGCAACCACTTCACAGCCTTTTTTTTTCTTTTTTTGCTGTGTTTTTGGTTTACTTGCACCAAATTTATCAAAACGGTGCACAGACTTTGATAAATCTTGCACAAATGAAAAACCACCTCAGAACTTGCTGTAGGATGTCACTTTTTAAGGGTAAGCTGGTCCGAATTTGCTTTTTTTTTTAACGTTTGCAAATTATTTTTGCACCTTTTTAAAAAAGAAGCAGTTAATAAATCTCGTCCACTACATAGTTAATAATGAAGCACTGCATTTTACAGTCACTTTTGCCAAAGTTGTCTATTTTGAAATCGTGTCAAATTTCTGCGCAAAAACTGCACCAAATTTCACTCAATAAAATTTTAGGAAGGCAATGATAAATCTCCCCCATGATTCCTGCCTGTAGTTGTCAATAGCCTGAAATCTGGATGTACAATATCACCTAGACCAGTGGTTCTTAACCTGGGTTCGATCGAACCCCAGGGGTTCGGTAAGTCAGTCTCGGGGGTTCGGCGTGGGAGGCCCGCCGGGTGTTTTTGCCTTGGCACATCCCTGTGTTCCGAAAGATGCTTTCGGAACACAGGGACGCCTCTGTTAAGTCCCTACGGCCCCGCGTTTACTTTAAAAAATGCGGGGACCGCCGGAAACTAGCGCACGTCGGGACGTCACTCACGTCCCATGCGTGCGCCCATGGCAACAGAGCGCAGAGGAGCGGAGAAGAAGCAAGAAGGATGCGTGCTGGCAGTTGGGAAGTGTTTACCAGCGGCGCGTCAGCTTCGGTGTTCCGACCAGTGATCCTCCAGTCTTGCTATGGCCAGACCCGAGGAGCGGTGGTCGTAATACTGAAGTGGGGCAGTACACAGGCATACAGCCTCCAGCCATACTGTATGGCTGGAGGCTGTACGTCTGTGGAGGAACATACTGCACCTAATGTGGGGGGAACTATACTGCCAACGTAATCTGGAGGACTATACTGCCAGCCTAATGTGGGGGACTACACTGCCAATGTAATGTGGGGGACTATACTGCCAGCCTAATGTGGGGGAACATACTGCCAGCCTAATATGGGGGACTATATTGCACCTAATGTGGGGAACATACTGCTGGCCTAATGTGGGGGGACTATATTGCACCTAATGTGGGGGAACATACTGCCAGCTTAATGATGTGGACTATATTGCACCTAATGTGGCGGAACATACTGCCACTTTAATGTGGGGGAACATACTACCAGCCTAATGTGGCAGACTTTATTGCACCTAATGTGGGGGAACATACTGCCAGCCTAATGTGGGGGACTATACTGCACCTAATGTGGGGGACCATACTGCCAGCTTAATGTGGGGGACAATATTGCACCTAATGTGGGGGAACATACTACCAGCCTAATGTGGCAGACTATATTACACCTAATGTGGGGGAACATACTGCCAGCCTAATGTGGGGGAACATACTGCCAGCTTAATGTGGGGGACTATATTGCACCTAATGTGGGGGAACATACTGCCAGACTAATGTGGGGAACACTGCCTGCCTAATGTGGGGGAACACTGCCTGCCTAATGTGGGGGGACTCTGCCTGCCTAATGTGGGGGAAAACTGTCTGCCTAATGTGGGGGAACACTGCCTGCCTAATGTGGGGGAACACTGCCTGCCTAATGTGGGGAGAACACTGCCTGCCTAATGTGGGGAGAACACTGTCTGCATAATGTGGGGAGAACACTGTCTGCATAATGTGGGGGGAACACTGCCAGCCTAATGTGGGGGGACACTGTCTAATGTGGGGGGAACACTGCCTGCCTAATGTGGGGGAACACTGCCTGCCTAATGTGAGGGAACACTGCCATTGTTGCAAAAATGACATGAGAGTGGCACTTGGCAAGGTAAAGCCGCGCATTTCTGAACTGGTCTCTGAAAGACAACAGCAGAAGTCACACTGATTTGCAGTAAATATTCAATTTCATTAACATAAACCTCAGTGTGACATTAACCTAAATGGAAGTGGAAATTCCCTGTAAACTGTAAGCTTTTTACGCTATGTTCACACAGGGGAATGTCCGCATGGGAAGTCCTCTGACAGTGAAGCGCCGGCAGAACATGTCGGCAGTAGGACCGCTCGGAAATACATTTCCATGCGGAGTCAGCAGAAAGAATAGACATGTTTTGAATTTCTGTGCCCGATGTTTCTGGCACGGAAATTCTGCTATGTGAACAGCGCAGCAGAATCCCATTGAAATCAATGCTGCTGTGGAATCTCTGTGTGAAATTCCAATGCGGAATTCTGCACGGAAATTCTGCCATGTAAATAAAGCCTAAGTATCTGCTTTCCGATAGGCTACACCTATTGCAGACTCCTTTATGGGCATTGACTTTACTATACTTTTATTTTCATGGAGCATTGCTATTAAGGCTCTATGCCTATAGCTGGGGAACCAGTGCACCCAGAGTTGGAGGGTTGAAGAAAAGTTTTTGGTTATCTTCATTTATGATATATATTAATATTTTAATCTTTTCCCAATGTACTGATTTTTACGGCATTATTTCTGTATTTTTTATCCATGCTTTCCAAGAGTTTTTTTTTTTTTTTTTACTTGGGCTAGGTTCAGACTAAGGAATTTCTATGCACAATTCTTCTTAGAAATTCTGCTCAGAAAGTCCATTGAATAGTCCTATTGCTGTCAATGGGATTCGGCTGCACAATGCACACTACAGAATTTTAGTGGTGGAGCTGAATTTCTTTCATTCTAGACGTCCTCGGAATTTCCGACAGGATCCTACCCATCATGTACAATATAATGTATTAAAAAGCTTTAACATTTTGTAGGGTGGATTGCCTAAACTGCACCCTTGTTTTTGGCCTTTACTGCTACAGAGTAAAAAAAAAAAAAAGTTTTGAACTGTGCTTTGTGTTGTCATATTTTAAGACCCTAACCTTTTATTTCCATTTTTTAAATATACAGGCAGTGAGGGAGTAGAGGAAGATCCTACATTCCTCCTTTCATCCTACTCCCTTTCCTTGTCATCCAATTATGACAATGCCAGTGTCCTTATATAAGCAACCTTCTCTGGACCCTAGTCCCCGAAAATCTCAAGCCATAGATTTCTGATTTTGTAAGCCACCCAGGAGAAACTGTCCAGAGCAGAATTGAATCCCCATAGCAAACCTCTCATGCTCCGGATAGTTCCTGACAGAGGTAGCAGCAAAGAGCACTGAGGACAGACTGGAAAGAACTACACAACTTCCTCTAGGCTATACAAAAGCTGATAAGTATTAGAAGGTTTAATATTTCTTTAAAGTGTAACTCTCATCAAACAAACTTTTGATATATTAAAGTTCATTGCCAATTGAATCATTTTCTAACTGGTTTTAATTAAACATTGTGCTTCCTTTATGGTGTATTTAACTGTAAAACATTAACCACTAGGGGTCCCTAGTGCTCCCTAGCAGTCCTGCCACAAGCCTTCTGTATTGATTTCAGAGGGCGAAAGCGGTCCCCCGACCAGCAGGCTTCAGTGATGTAGTGCCTGCTGGGGCACGCACAATCCTCCTGCCGACAGCTCACAAGAAATAGAGCTTTTTAAAGCTCCTAAACCATTTTTAAGGGCAGGGGGGTGTTAAGTGTAGTTAGGGAACATACCCTAAGTTAGTTTTGAAAAGTTTATTTTGTGATAGGTACTCTTTAAGTGGGCACTGTCAGATACAAAAACGTTTTTATATGTTATACATCTTGGTAAACATTAACTTTCTAATATACTTCATAAGAAATCATGATTTCTAAAATCATGGCTTTGCCCTTGCTGAAGCACAGGCATGGACAAAGTCCAGTAAGTGAGGGTGGGCTAGTACTCCTCTGTGCTCTTTCCTGTCTGATAGTACTCCTCTGTGCTCTCCCCTGTCTGATAGTATTCCTCTGTGCTCTCTCCTGTCTGATAGGACTCCTCTGTGCTCTCTCCTGTCTGATAGTATTCCTCTGTGCTCTCCTGTCTGATAGCACTCCTCTGTGCTCTCTCCTGTCTGATAGGACTCCTCTGTGCTCTCTCCTGTCTGAAATTACTCCTCTGTGCTCTCTTCTGCCTGATAGTATTCCTCTGTGCTCTCTCCTTTCTGATAGGACTCCTTTGTGCTCTCTCCTGTCTGATAGTACTCCTGTGCTCTCCTGTCTGATAGGACTCCTCTGTGCTCTCTCCTGTCTGATAGTAATTCTCTGTGCTCTCTCCTGTCTTATAGGACTCCTCTGTGCTCTCTCCTGTCTGATAGTACTCCTCTGTGCTCTCTCCTGTCTGATAGTACTCCTCTGTGCTCTCTCCTGTCTGATAGTACTCCTCTGTGCTCTCTTCTGTCTGATAGTACTCCACTGTGCTCTCTCCTGTCTGATAGGACTCCTCTGTGCTCTCTTCTGTCTGATAGGACTCCTCTGTGCTCTCTCCTGTCTGATAGTATTCCTCTGTGCTCTCTCTTGTCTGATCGGACTCCTCTATGCTCTCTCCTGTCTGATAGGACTCCTCTGTGCTCTCTCCTGTGTGAAAGTACTCCTCTCTGCTTTTTTCCCGTGCTCTTTCCTGTCTGATAGTACTCCTCTGTGCTCTCTCCTGTCTGATAGTACTCCTCTGTGCTCTCTCCTGTCTGATAGGACTCCTCTGTGCTCTCTCCTGTCTGATAGTACTCCTCTGTGCTCTCTCCTGTCTGATAGGACTCCTCTGTGCTCTCTTCTGTCTGATAGGACTCCTCTGTGCTCTCTCCTGTCTGATAGTATTCCTCTGTGCTCTCTCTTGTCTGATCGGACTACTCTATGCTCTCTCCTGTCTGATAGGACTCCTCTGTGCTCTCTCCTGTGTGAAAGTACTCCTCTCTGCTTTTTTCCCGTGCTCTTTCCTGTCTGATAGTACTCCTCTGTGCTCTCTCCTGTCTGATAGTACTCCTCTGTGCTCTCTCCTGTCTGATAGGACTCCTCTGTGCTCTCTCCTGTCTGATAGTACTCCTCTGTGCTCTCTCCTGTCTGATAGACTCCTCTGTGCTCTCTCCTGTCTGATAGTACTCCTCTGTGCTCTCTCCTGTCTGAAAGTATTCCTCTGTGCTCTCTCTTGTCTGATCGGACTCCTCTATGCTCTCTCCTGTCTGATAGGACTCCTCTGTGCTCTCTCCTGTGTGAAAGTACTCCTCTCTGCTTTTTTTCCGTGCTCTCTCCTGTCTGATAGGACTCCTCTGTGCTCTCTCCTGTCTGATAGCACTCCTCTGTGCTCTCTTTTGTCCTATGAGAGCACAGAGGAGTGCTAGCCCACTTTGTCCATGCCAGTGCTTCAGCTTGGACAAAGCCATGATTTTATATGCCATGATTATTATAAAAAGGAAAGAACATTTTCTTATGATGTTTATTAGAAAGGTTCATGTTTTGCCAAGATGTATGAAAAGTTTTTGAATCTGACAGTGCCCATTTAATAGTAAATAGTTATTTACAAATCTGTATAACTTCCCGGCACCAGTTGATTTGAAAACATTTACCGTATTTATCGGGGTATACCACGCACCGGCCTATAACACGCACCCTCATTTTACCAAGGATATTTGGGTAAAAAAAGTTTTTTACCCAAATATCCATGGTAAAATGAGGGTGAGTGTGTGCGCGTGTATACCCCGATATACCCCCAGGAAAGGCAGGGGGAGAGAGGCCGTCGCTGCCCGCTTCTCTCCCCCTGCCTTTCCTGGGGTCTAGAGCGCTGCTGTCGGCCCTTCTCACCCCCTGGCTATCGGCGCCGCTGCCCGTTCTGTCCCCCTGACTATTGGTGCCATTGCCGACGCCGATAGCGAGGGGGAGAGAAGCGGCGCCGACAGCCAGGGGGAGAGAAGGGGCAGCGGCACCCATTGCCGGCGCCGCTGCCTCCCCCCATCCCCGGCGGCATAATTACCTGAGTCGGGTCCGCGCTGCTGCAGGCCTCCGGCGTGCGTCCCCTGCGTCGTTGCTATGCACGGCGCGGCGCACTGACGTCATGCGCCGCGCCGTTCAGCGCATAGCAACGACGCCGGGGACGCACGCCGGAGGCCTGCAACAGCGCGGACCCGACTCAGGTAATTATGCCACCGGGGATGGGGGGAGGCAACGGGGCAGCGGCGCCGACAATGAGTGCCGCTGCCCCTTCTCTCCCCCTGGCTGCCGGTGCCGGCAATGGGGCGCCGGCACCGATAGTCAGGGGAACAGAACGGGCAGCGGCGCCGATAGCCAGGGGGTGAGAAGGGCCGGCAGCAGGGCTCTAGACCCCAGGAAAGGCAGGGGGAAAGAAGCGGGCAGCGACGGCCTCTCTCCCCCTGCCTTTCCTGGGGGTGTATCGGCGTATAACACGCACACAGACTTTAGGCTAAAAATGTTAGCCTAAAAAGTGCGTGTTATACGCCGATAAATACGGTATTTTCCTTGGGGGTGCACCTTTAATAATTTGTCTTGTTGGGCTTCGAGAAATAGGCAAAACATATTTTGGGAAAAATGTCTATGCTGAAATACACAAGTAAAAATATATTTATATTGGAATTTGGATGCATCTTTATTCATTGTAAGAAAAAGGCAACATAAATGTATTAAATAATTTATTAGTTTAAAGTAAATGTCCAATATAAAATAATGTGCAACTATACAATTACAATACATAAAGTGAGTAAATAAATAATCTCATAATAACACATGCTGTTCACATTGCATGAAGACTGAAAACAAAAATGTAAACTGTGACCTGGATAATTTAAAGGGGTACTCCGCTCCTAGACATCTTATCCCCTATCCAAAGGATAGGGGATGGATGTCTGATCGCGGGGGTCCTGCCGCTGGGGACCCCCTCGATCTCGGCTGCGGCACCTCGCTGTCATCACTGCATGAAGCAAACTCGCTCTGTGTGTAATGACGGGTGATACAGGGGCCGGAGCATCGTGACGACACGGCCCCGCCTCCTTAATGCAAGTCTATGCTTCCACGCCCCCTCCCATAGACTTGTATTGAGCGGGGGGGGCCGTGACATCACGAGGTGCGGAGCCGTGATATCACGATGTTACGGCCCCTGTATCGCCCGTCATTACGCACAGAGCAAGTTTGCTCTGCGCAGTGATGACAGCGGGGTGCCACAGCCCAGTGGCGGGACCTCCACAATCAGACATCTTATCCCCTGTCCAAAGGATAGGGGATAAGATGTCTAGGGGCGGAGTACCTCTTTAATGAACATCTGTTACAAAATCCTATTTTACTAAGGTATAAGATTCCACCCCTACAAAAATACATTACATAGCAGCTTTCTCTACTTACTGATACTTGACTGTCCTGCCATGTGACCTCATATACACGGTTTAGCTACAATAACATGTGATTGTTCAAACCTATTATTGAACACATTTACAAGCTCCAGTGTTTTGACTTACTTAGATACAGGGTAACCTCAGACTATTTGCAGCTAACTACAACGTCTTAAAATTTCACCAATGGGGCCCTAAATAGCATCATAAACCAACATTAATTATAACTGGTGACAGATACCTTTTAAAGTCAAGATAAATCTCCATATTTAATTTAACACAGTGAAGGAAAGACTATTCTTTGGACAAATATCAGATAATCCAACAGTAATCAGATAATGTGCAATTTAAATATTGGCAACATGGCGAAATGATCTTTGGCTCATTGCTCCTTCCTTATGATCAAAACAAGGTGGTAACACAAAACTTGCTATGACTAGTAGTGCCATGCCACCAGTCCTTTTGGTGATCAGTGTGAGTCTTGCTGTAGTGGGGCAGAGAAGGTGAATGACTACTACAGTTTTTATGCCATTTCTACTTTCTTTAGTTACCTTGTAACTAAACTGAGTAAGCAAATTGCAGTCACTATGTCTTCAGTCATATTGAGGACATTTATGACTGAAAATGGCTTCAATTGCTGAAAAATGACTGCTAAATTCTACCAAGATCAATGCAAACTCCCATTATGGTGTTCTGTACGTGATCCTGTCACTTTTTTTCAGCCACAATTTGAACATAGCAGTTTGTTTAGGTACTCTTGAGAGTACTATGGTTCACATCGAGAAGAACCAAGCAAATGCAGCTACTGTAAATTATATTTAAAAGGGTCACAGGGTACCATGAAGTCCCAAAACTTTACGCTATGACATCCACTTTTTATCAGAATGTCACTGTGGAGATGTTAAGGTAGATAGCTTTGTGAAAACTTGGCAGTATTATTTTGTGTTCATTTAAGTTATTCCATTATCTTTTTTCCTTTTATAATTCTGTGGTTTCATTATGACTGGACATCAGTTTAAGGGTTTGTCCAGAAGACCCAGAGCTGACACTAGGGTGGTCCCTGCCAGTCTTTATTTACTTTCCTACACAGAGGATATCCATATGACTGCAAGCTACACTACTGAGGCCAGTGCTTGGCCACAACAGGAAATGTATCAGATTTTAGTTGGTAAGATCATTTCTTTAACTCCCAGTCAACCCTTTGAGTTCTAGTCTGCTGTCCATGGCGACCTAACTGCTGAGCTCCCACAATGCACTGGAAAGAGAAATCAATAATTCAAAATTTACATTTTTGTCTGAACTACAAATAAAATTTAATGTAATTACAAAAGTAAAACAAATAATGTAAAAGTCCCTCAGCTTTTCATATAAGGGACATGTGGTATTTAAGTCTCTTAAGAAAAGGTGATTATTATTTGTTGCACACAAGTAATGGTCCCTTCACGGTATTTTGCTGCACTAAAGTTAGTGTGTCCAATGATAATACAAGAGTGTGTTGTGATCCTGTCCATTGGGGAAGTACAATGGTATCACATCAGCGCCTGGACACATCACTTTGTTTCCGGTGTTTATTCCCGAGTGGTTGGGTCGCATTTTGTGTGAGTATAAAAGGGGCATATGCCCGTTAATATCTGCCACGACTAAGAGCTGTAAATAGCTCGAAACACGTCAGCGTTACTTTTTGTTTTTACTTCTATTCCATGGATGTCTTTATCTTTTTAATTGCTACAATAAAAGTGATATTTTAACTGTTACACTACTACGAAGAGCTGGAGGTTCCTTAATTTTTTGCCCTCCTTCTGCTTATTCGGGATACGGCCCGCTATCTACCTACCTTGCTCTCCGGACATATCTATTCCAGATGCATTGGACTACTAACGTGATGAGCTGAATTACCCTCCTTATTTGTGTTTACAATGGTAACACAGCTCGATTGCGGAAATGATTATAGGAAAACCCCCAGTAAAAGCCATAGTTTCCCATGTTAATTCTGTAGCTATCTCTATGGTTTCTGAATAAGAGTATTGTCAACCAGTTATTTCTTCTTTGCTCTGCAAATGACTGCACACTGCCTGAATGACTGTGCACTGAAGTCTGCAGCATTTGCTGTGCCTTAAACCTGCCTCAGGGGTCCTCCAGCATCCTACTGATATTTTGGAATGATCTATATACCTCTATCTTTGGACAGATGTGATTTGGTTATACCTATCTTTATGTTACCCGGGTAAGACATCATTAAACACAGCTCCCATGTGGAGATTGTACAATCGATATGAAGAACAAAAACTGGATTACTCTCTTTTAATAAGCAAATAAGAGCTTACCGGGGTGTAAATAAAAGAATACAGCTATAATGTGGGCTAGGTTAGGGGATGGTGTTAATGCTTTCATTTCTCAGTTAACACTTTAACTCCTTAGTGACCAAGCCAATTTGGGCCTTACTGCTCAAAACATTAATTTCATAGTCGCATTTTAAAGGTTTACTCCGCTCCCCAGCATCTGCAAAATTCCACCTCACATCGGAACATTGAGTTCCTGGATGCTGTGTGCAGGCTTCCGTGTTCTGGCCTGCCGCCTCGTGTCGTCACGGCCTGCCCCATCAATGAAAGGCTATGGGAAGGGGGCATGACGCCCGTCACGCCCCCTCCCGTAGACTTGCATTGAGGAGGCGGGATGTGACGTCACATGACGGGGCGTGACGTAACGAGGGGGCGGGTGTGAACACAGAAGCCCGCACATAGCGTTCAGGAACTCAATGTTCCGGACGCTGGGGAGTGGAGTAACCCTTTAATAGCTGTAACTTTTTTTTTATTTTTCAGTAAATATAGCCACATAAGAGCTTGTTTTTTGCGGGACAAGTTGTACTTTTTAATGGAACCATTTTGGAGTTCATATAACTAATTGTTAATGTTATCAATTATTTTTCTGAAGGGATAATAATAATTGTGATATTATCTTTTTTGCGAGCTGTAAAAAGAACATTTTAAGGGTCAGTAGGATTACAACAATATCAAATATATATGTTTTTTTTCTTCAAGTTTTTGTATTTTGGCACAATAGAAATTTTATTTTTACATTATTTTATTAAACTTTTTTATTTTACCTAGTCCCAAGGAGCGACTTTTACCAGCAATCTTCTGATCTCTTATTAAATACACTACTGATGTAGTGCATTGTAATATGCCTGTCCTGTCAGCATTATGCAATATATACAGCTGTGCCTCTGGCTTATCTATGGAAGGCTTTGGGTCCTTTAAAAAGACCCAAGCTGCCATGGAGACCTGTGTCCACTCGGCGCTCTTGCTGGAGACCCCTTTAATAGGTAAGAGACTCCATGTTTTACCAGGAAAGAAGTTAACTGCCAGGAACGGAGATGGCTATTTTCCTGGCACAGGGGCCTAAAAATAGCAATCAGGCTGCCGCTGTTTAAAGACAGCCCTTTAGTATCTTTCACTATCCTGGTAGATAGGTTCACCTTTGAACAGTTTACATGAAGTAATAATGACATAAATAGCTGATCCCCTTTGCTTTATCTACTCTAAAAGTTGTCTCTAGAACAATCTGTTGTAGCTGTCAAATAGTGTTCAAAAGTAAAAGGATGTGTTAAGATGGTTCTTTAAAGGATTTATTGCCTTTCCTGAGCATATTCTGCTCCAAATTTGACTGAAATGTGGCACGTGTTATTAGCGCTGTTTTTTTTTTTTTAATATAGTTTACAAATGATTTTTACTTTGTTTGCACCATATTCACCACTAAAAAAGGACAGTGGCCTCAAAAAGGGAGCTGAGCTTTAACTGCCCAAGAAAGTAATATGTGCCAAAAAATCCTTGGTTTTAAAGCCCGCTAATAGTGCAACCCTAGAGTAGACAGCATAAGATGCGCCAGATTTTCAAACAATCTGTTAAAACTCTTAGACTGCCTATCTAGGTTTCCACTTCCATACAATTAGCCAGTCTTTTTATATCTCCCCTCTGTATCTGACATGAGAAGATTATATACAGTACATACCAGAACATCAACTGCTGTGGTTTAATCTGATTATTTACCATTATGATTTATTACAACATTGCAATAGCATAAATATTCCAACAATACAAAACCAGTCAATATTTTACAGATGCATAAAAACAAAATCTTTTAAAGAAACAGTAAAGTTAAACATTGTTTGCAGCATAGAAAGGACGTTCATTTCACAAAATAGGATTAGTCCTTGTTTTTACATGTATATTTACATACATTGACAATATTATAAAGATAAATATCAAAAAGAATTAACTTTAACTAAAAGTCCAGTATAAAGTAGTCTCTTTAGCAAAGTCCTTTTTATGGAGTGTTAAGAAGGTAGCACCATGTGGTAAATAGGGTGTCCAGGTTTTCCAAATCATGTATATATCTGTTTGAACTGATAGCATTCATTGCAATACCCATTGCACTTGTTATTACCGTAGTGATCACATCCTGGTGCCCTACACCGCAGCTTAGGTGCCTCTTCTCCTGATAACTTGTGGAAGCCACCTCTGTGCTTGCACTGTTCACAAAGTTCATCATTTCTGCCTGTTACTGGGTTTCGGCAGACATCCCTGGCACATATCTTTATGTGATTACCAGTTCGATTTTGGCCAGATTTCTGAGGGAAAAAATATTTTACTGTCAAACACACTACATTGCATAAAATTTGTATTATAATGTGACAATGTGACACTATTCTAACACTATTAGATAAGTCTTTTTTAAGACCCCTTTATATTTTTACTTGCTGTTTCTAATATTATTAATCCCTTCCTGACATTGTGAATTTTCAATATTTTGGTTAGGTTTTTTTTTCCCCATCTCGCCTTTTAAGACCCATATTGTGACAAATTGTGTTTTTTATGGGCCACACTTTCTTTTTTGAGAGTTTAATTATTTCTTTTAGTTCATCGTATGATATAATAAACATGTTAACTTTATTCTATGAGGCTAGAATTCCACTGAGGTTTTTCATGCAATAACGCCAATTAAAAACGCCCATTTTGCCACACTGCGAGTCAATAGTGAACTGCAAAATGCTGTATCCACTTGGCGTTTTTCATTTTGGCTTTTTTTTTTTTTTTTTTATCCTTTGGCCGTTTTTCAGCTCTTTTAGGCTCAGAGTCTGGTTTCAAAAACATCCTCAAATTCAGAGTATGGCATTTTTTTCTTGGTATTTTCCTCCCATGGAAGTGTATGGAAGTGAAAAAACGGCAAGATCCAAAAAAATGATTGAGAAAAAATTGGTTAGGACATTTTTGGCGCTCTCCAGTGGGGAGAGTGCCCATAATGCAATGTCTTCCCAAACAGAGAGCCTCCAATTGTTGCCTTTTGCTGTCTGGGAATGCTGGGAGTTGTAGTCTAACAACAGCTGGAGTCTCCCTGTCTGGGAAGACACTGGCAGAAGGGTCTGTTCACATTATACAAAACGTACAATGTGAACAGAGCCTCATACTTACCACTCTGCCACCTGCCCTAGGGGGCAGAGCTACACGGGCCCGGTGGAGACAGGGAGCGATGAAGGTAAGGGGGCCTTGTCTTCTATATACACTATATACAGCTATCTATAGATAGCTGTATATTCTGTATACCGCCCAAAAAGGCTATAGGAACAGGGAGTCCTGTCAGTCTGGTGACAGGATTCCCGACTCTTGTATAGTATACACGGGTACACTATGCTGGGGGAGGTGAATAGTGATGCTGTACATCACTCCTCATCTCCTTACACTCTGTTGACCTGGCACTCAGCAACTGACCCACAGAGTGGTACCTGAAGACAGTGAGAAAACTGCCACAGGGGACAAAATTGGTAGTTTCCACACACCAGGGAAAACGCCAGAAAATGAAGGAAAAAGCTGTGGCAGTTTTTCCTGGCGTTTTTGCTGTTGGGAAAAAAGCTCAGTGGAATCCTAGCCTGAGGCAGTACAATCACATCATACTTACAACATAGTTACTTTAAAAATAACTAACTAAACAAAGCCATGTTATAACTCATATGTCTTATTTGTTTTAACGCCAATGGAGCGGTGTTGGGGCTAATTTTTGTGCTGAGATTTGCAGTTTTTATCAGTACTATTTTGAGAAGACTTTTTTGATTACTTCATTGATAACATTCTGGTATGTGATGTCATCAAAACTAATAAGCAGTTCTGACATTTTTTTTTTTTTTTTTTTTAAAGCATTTAAATCCTTCCTAACCCATAACATACATGTACATCATGGGTCGGGTGAGTACATGATGCAGGCCCGCGGGTCAAGTCCGCGTCATAAACAGGAGATGCCTGCTGCTATCAGTAGCTGACTTCTGCCTGTAATGACGGACATCATAGACTGCTCCAATGTCCATCATCGACCATACCCAGAAGCCCCTTGCCAATTCTTGTAGCTGGGGGCCGCCGCTAATAGCAGACATGCCGTGATTGACGAGGCCGGCTATTAACCCTTTAGATTGCCTCTGTCAAAGCTGACCGCGGCATCTTAAAAGAGTACTCCAGCGCAAAATAACTTATCCCCTATCCAAAGGATAGGAGATAAGTTATAGATCGCGCGGGGGGGTCCGAGCGCTGGGGGCCCCCCGGGATCTTCTGGACGGGGCCGCGGCAGTCTGCCGGAAGTGAAGTTTTGTCCCCAGCAGAAAGCCGCGGCAGACACGCCCCCTCCATGTATCTCTATGGGATTCATGGAGGGGGCATGTCGGCCGCCGCATCATGCAGGGAAGGAACGCCCCCTTTCCTGTATATTGCCGCGGCCCCGTACTGAAGATCGCGGGGGGCCCCAGCGCTCGGACCCTTCCGCGATCTATAACTTATCCCCTATCCTTCAGATGCACTATAGATGTCCTTTAAGGGACATGTAAATGCTCCTTGGTGGTCCAGTGGGGTTAATGGCACCCTGCATTGCGATCCACTGTGGAGGTAGTTGAAGGGCTTACCTCTGCATCATTGGTGTCTCTTCATTTGATTGAGCCTGGCTGACGCAGGCTCAACCAAATAAGCACAGAGCACACAGATCAATAAAGTTCTATGGAACTCCACTGATCTGTATGAGGAATCTAACGATTCCTTCTAAAAGTCCCCTAAGGGGACTAATAAAGTGTAAAAGAAAAAAAGGAAAAAAAAAACATCCATATTAAAAGTTTAAATCACCCTCCTTTTTCCCATTTTCCATATAAAATATATGAAAAAATTATAAAAAATAAACATATTTGGTATTGCCACGTGCGTAATTGTCCCAACTATTATTTATTATGTTTCTGATCCTGCACTGTGAACGGCATAAATGCAAAAAAAATCCAAAACGCAAAAATGACTGATTTTGGTCACATCACATCCCCCAAAAAATGTAACAAAAACTATATTAAAAAAGCGGGCAAGGCAATGCAATTTCCCTTTCGGTGCATCCCTAGCTGCAACATCTGTAGGCAAATGTGCTACAGGATAACATACAAATCCTGCATCCCTCCTTGCCCAACTGTATACCTTCTTGTATCCAGGCTAGAGGAATCCTCTTTTCAATTGTACAGTTGTCCCCCCCAAAATTTTATTTTTTCTCTAATATTGTAATCACTAACATGTATCACCATTACATTAATACATTCACACATATAGGCCCTAATATATCAAAATAAGTTAGATAAATTAAGGCCTCACAGCAATCAATCACAGCTCAGCTTTCACTTTACCATCAAAGATTGGCAGGAAGTTAAACAGATTTGTAAATTACTTCTATTAAACAATCTTAATTCTTTCAGTACTTATCAGCTGCTGTATACTACAGAGGAAGTTCTTTTCTTGTTGGATTCCTCTTCTGTCTGACCACAGTGCTCTCTGCTGACACCACTGTCCATGTCAGGAACTGTCCAGAGCAGGAGAAAATCCCCATAGCAAACCTCTCCTGCTCTGGGCAGTTCCTGACATGGACAGAGGTGTCAGCAGAGAGCAGTGTGGTCAGAAAGAAGAGAAATCCAAAAAGAAAAGAATTTCCTCTGTATTATACAGCAGCTGATAAGTACTGGAAGGATTAAGATTTTTTTTAATAGAAGTAATTTAGAAATCTGTTTAACTTTCTGGCACCAGTTGATAAAAAAAAAAAAAAAAAAAAGTTTTTACCCTTTAAGCTCATTAAGTACCCTACCCCTTTAAGCTCATTAAGATATGAAGCTGAGTTGTGATTAGTTGTTAAAGACAAAAACTCTCCAGTTTTTCTCTCACACCTTTTGATAAACCAGGGCCATAAAGGTTCACTTGTCAATATATATATATATATATATATATATATATATATATATATATATACACACACACACTGTATATGTTACTATAGCTATCTACACAAATATATAAAACTACCTCAGTTTGTCTTTGTATTCGCTCCTCTGTACTCCTTGCTTCATGGTATCTTTGGCTCTGAGCTTCAATGAAGCACTTCTGGCAGAATCCTTCAAACAATGTGCTGCCCAAGGTGCTACACTCACGGCCCAAGCACCGACTCATGTTCTTGAATGCAGCCACACTGACATTGTTTTTTGGCGTTTTGTTTGTTCTACTTGAATTTGCTGGAAAATATAAAATATGGTCTTAGTGCAGCTAATAATGTGTAGTCAACTTGCACAGACTACCTAGAATTGCACAATCATTAGCAGTTGTACGGGGCGCTGGTGCCCAAGGGGGGCCCATAGACACCTCTGCCCCATAAGAAAACATCAGTATCATAAAAAGCACACAGTAGATATGGGGCCCTATTACAGATTTTGCATCAGGGCACAGAAGCTACAAATGATACCTTTGTTCAGGCGGTGGCGTTATGAAGCTTCTTATCACACCCGCTGAGCCTAGTTGTCACACCCGATTTTGAAATAAAGCTCCCACCCATTTAACTATTCAGTAAATAGTACAGATGGTCAACCATATAATATATATATATATATATATATATATATATATATGAAAAATATATCTTGGGAACATAAAACATACCACTGGAATCAGGGCAACAGAGGCTATAGAGGGATATAAAAACATGTTCTTTTTTGGACTGAACACAGGTCACTCAACTGGTGTTCTTTCAGTATACAGCTTTTAACACCCTGCTGACTTTATTCAATACTCCATCATAAAAAGAAACATATATGGTGCTCAATAAAATTACAGACAAATAATAGCCAGGGGGGTACTTAAAATAACTGTGTAGTACACACTGTAAACAGATAGTAAGACCTCCACAAGGGGGGGGGGGGGGGGGTTACAGAAGCTATCCCAACATATTGCAAGTGTTTATCATTACATATGAGCACAATGTCAATAAAGCACAATGATAAAACTCCAGGGAGGAAGAGGTTAATCCAATATTAAACCACTGTGGGCTCTAACCCCAACATCTCCTCCTAAGGTATAAGGTGCATAGATAATAAAGTAAACAAGCTCATGCATAGAGACCCTGTAACTTACCCATGCTGTATATATAAGCCTCCCTCTCTCTTGCCTGAAATTCTACCAGCACCCAAAATGTACTTCAGAGGTGCTGATGTGACAGCTTAATCCTATGACAGGTGATTGCTCACAAGCAAGGGGTGGGGGAATTTTCTGCTAGCTTGCGGGTTGTTCATAAAAATTGCGCAATATAAAAGTTTTAGATTAGATTGTAGACAACAAGAAACCAGAGGTGAGCACTCAGAAATGGTTGCTCTTAAAGTAAGACTTTGGGGGTAGGTAAACCATACTGGTAAAAACAAGGGCCTACATAATACACTCCATTCATCCATATTCTAGCTATTTCCAAGTCTCATCCTCTTACTACATGTTCACACCTTCAGGTAATTTACTGGTATTCCTTCTCTGTAAATAGCATTCCCATGAGATCTCTTTTTGTTCCTAATTCACAGAGAGCAACGGTAGGTAGTTCTGTTACTACTAAAATGACTTTAAGAAAATAACAATTACCTACCACTGTTTTCTTTATACTCAATGAAGCATAAAGTGCAAAATCCTTCATTTTGTAGTGTACCAAAATACTGGCAGCCAGGTTTTCTACATTTCTGCTGAGCTGTCCTCTCTTCTACATTGTGATTTGCCACAGATCGTGAACCAGTGGTTGATGTTGGGGCCTCACTGCCTGTGGTTTCTTGCCCTGATAGATTCACAAGACTCCTTGACAGATTTACAGGGTCAGAGATGGATATTTGATGAAGCACAGGGGAAAAGCTTGAACTGTGGGAGCGTTCTGTAGTCCGTTTGAAGCAAGAACTGCAAATACCATTGAAAGTCCTATTGGCATCCTGTAAACATATATTGCATTGAATTATGTCAGACGTCCTAACCCTTTCAGTACTGCTGACTAACTGAAGATGCCTGGCATTGTGACAGTGTTCACACAGTCCATGGAGCTCCACATTCAATGTAAATGGGCAGTCTGGTGTTTTACATTTCATGGCATTTGTTTCACTGAAAATAAAAAGGCTGGGTGCTGTTGCTACAGCAGAGGCAGTTGTTGTCAATGACTCCTCTGTCATTTGACATGACTGTTCAAAATACACAGGTTTATGATGTATAGAATTGCCCTTCTGTTTCTGGGCCTTAGTTCTGTCAACAGATTTCTGTTTCCTATCAAAGCACTCATGGCAGTAGGGCTGTGTGCTCACAGACATGAAGAAAGGACAATTTAATGTTTCACATTTTACTTCCACAAGAGAGAGCTGGGGAAGGGAAATCTCAAATCGGCTCATTCCCCCTTTGGTCTCCTGCCACCGCTTGTGCTCGTGCTGAACCAGCTGAAAGTAGTCTTCCACCAAATTGATTTCCTTGGGTAGATTGTTTTCATCAAGTCTGCAGATAGAAAAAAACATCTAAATAATCAGTGTGTGATTTTTCATTCGTAAGGGGTAGGCCACGCGAGCAGTCAGACGCATGTAAACAGCCTCAAGATTTTGCAGGCAAAATCTTACGTACATTGACTGCCGCATCTCACCCACATGTCCATGTAGCCTCACCTTTAGGCTGAGTTTACATGTAGAGGGCCTCATTTACTAGTGTGAAATGTTGTTTAAGACTTGTAGAACATTTTCTGACCAGCTATTTCTAGGGGGAAATTTCCAGCCATTTATTCACAGGATTTTCTGTGAATTCAATAGTAAATAAGTCGGGTTGTGAAACCACGCCCCTTTTTCGGCTTTTCACAATGCAATGGCGGGTTAGTTGAATTTTCCTGGTGCACATTGCTGCACAGTGTCTGAGACAATGTGCACCAAAATAACTTGGAAAAACACGACAAAAACTAGTGGGTTTTAGCTTAGTAAATGAGGGCCAGTATTTTGATCAGTATTTTTACCCAAAACCAGGAGTGGATCCAGAACACACAAAAAAGTGTAAATCTTTCCATTATATTTGTTCTCTGTGTCGATTTTAATTCTGGGTCTTGGCTAAAAATACTTACAAATGCTACATGTGAAATAGAAGTAATAGAAATCTTTTAGGTTTGCATGTACAGCTGACCATTGAATGGGCACTATCAGATTCAAAAACAATGTTGTACATCTTGGCAAACCATTAACCTTTCTAATATACTTCATAAGAATATATATTTTTAAACTTTTTATAGAAAGTATGGCTTATAAAATCATGGCTTTGTTCAAGCTGAAGCACAGGTAAGGACAAAGTCCAGTAAGTGAGGGTGGGCTAGCACAGGAGTGGGCACAGAGGAGTACTATCAGACAGGAGAGCACAGAGGAGTGCTATCAGACAGGAGAGAGCACAGAGGAGTCCTATCAGACAGGAGAGAGCACAGAGGAGTACTATCAGACAGGAGAGCACAGAGGAGTACTATCAGACAGGAGAGAGCACAGAGGAGTACAATCAGACAGGAGAAACCACAGAGGAGTACTATCAGACAGGAGAGAGCACAGAGGAGTAATATCAGACAGGAGAAAGCACAGAGGAGTACTATCAGACAGGACAGAGCACAGAGGAGTCCTATCAGACAGGAGAGAGCACAGAGGAGTGCTATCAGACAGGAGAGAGTACAGAGGAGTCCTATCAGACAGGGGAGAGCACAGAGGAGTACTATCAGACAGGAGAGAGTACAGAGGAGTACTATCAGACAGGAGAGAGCACAGAGGAGTGCTATAAGACAGGGGAGAGCACAGAGGAATACTATCAGACCGGAGAGTGCACAGAGGAGTATTATCAGACAGGAGAGAGCACAGAGGAGTACTATCAGACAAGAGAGACCACAGAGGAGTCCTATCAGACAGGAGAGAGCACAGAGAAGTACTATCAGACAGGAGAGAGCACAGAGGAGTACTATCAGACAAGAGAGACCACAGAGGAGTCCTATCAGACAGGAGAGAGCACAGAGAAGTGCTATCAGACAGGAGAGAGCACAGAGGAGTGCTATCAGACAGGAGAGAGCACAGAGGAGTACTATCAGACAGGAGAGAGCACAGAGGGGTGCTATCAGACAGGGGAGAGCACAGAGGAGTGCTATCAGACAGGAGAGAGCACAGAGAAGTGCTAGCCCACCCTCACATACTGAACTTTGTCCATGCCTGTGCTTCAGCTTGGAAAAAGCCATGATTTTATAAGCCATGATTTATAGTAAAAAGGAAATAAAATGTTCTTATTAAGTATATTAGAAAGGTTAGTATTTTGTTAAGATGTACATCATTTAAAAAGTTTTTTTGTATTTGACAGTGCCCATTTAAAGTATTGTCAGAGAACTATAGAGAGACTATAAAGATCAAGACAAAATAACTGTAATGTTTTATGAACCAAGGATAGTTGTTAGCATAACAAGGCAAGGATCAGTTGCCTTTTCATATAAAATATATATGCAAAACATTATCTATTGGTGAAATATTTCATAGCAGTAGTACATCATGGTTGTAGAGAATAAACATTCGGATGTGTACAGGTACAGGTTTATGCATTGTATAAATGAACCAACCTGGCAGTGTTTACTAGATGAGTGGTACCATACTCCCAGGAATGCACAGGCACCTCCAGCACATGTAAATACTCTTTCAGCAGCTTCTCCCTAGACTTCTCTTCATAGTCTGTTAAAAAGTGCACTTTCATATCTTCAAATCTTCCTTTTTCACTGAACACCAATGGGACAGCTCGAATTTCTATGTGGGTAGCAAGGTTTATCATTAGTATCAACACACTCTATGCTGAATACAATTCAAAGGCTGAGGAAATATACTATAGACAAGGTAAAGCTGGGATACTGGAAAGTTTAAATAGTACCTCTCAGGATCTTGTCAAATTTTATAATCCTCCCAGTTCACTGCCCCTAATCATGATAAACCACCCCCTGCCTTAATTCTTATTATTTGTTAGCTTTCTACCTTGATATTGCTCTGTATTTTCTGCTCAGTCAGATTCACAGACTGGAAAGGGGCGCTACTCAGCAGGCTGTGACATCATCTGAAGCCATACAGGGGAGAACTTCCTCCCTCACTCCCCTACATACAGCCCAGAGCAGTTCAGTGTGTGAGATGAGCTCTGATTGGATAAAGCTGCACCCCCCCCCCCCCCCCCCTCAGCATTTCCGGATTTTGCACTTCTGCCAGGCCAGCAGGAGTACAACGTCTGTGCAAAAGATAGGGGAAAATGTGCTCTGGACAAGTAGGGAGACACCTAGTGGCAGCTTTTTTTTTTTAACACAAAAAATAGAAAACTTTATTTTTTTAAACACAGTACATTTGAAAGATTTTTTATTTACCATAAGGAGTGCAATAGCACAATTAGTTTTAATGATAGTGCCCATTTAAGGCCTGCTCCACAAGCAATGGAAATCTCACAACAAATCAGCAGCAAAATGTCAATGTGTACATGTGGATTTCGCTCTGAATTTAAAGCAGATTTCACCACTTGCAGTCTTTGGTCACGTTCACACAGCAGAATTTTTCGAGCGGAATCCAGCTGTAAAGTTCTTAAAAATTAAGCAAAATTTACTGCACATTGAATTGAATAGGGATTCCGCTGTCCTATCCCCATTTCAAAATTTCCGCAGTGGAAAATCTCAATAGGTACTATGAATTTTGGCAGAATTCTGTGTTTTGAGCACAAAAAAATTCCACCAAAATTCTGTAGCAAGCTTTGCAGAACAGAATTTGAGCGGAATAGCAGAATTTTTGCCATGTGAACATAACCTTGCCGAGAACGTGTAGACAAATCAGCAACAAAATAAGCATGTTACAGATTTGAAGATACACAGCATGCTCACATTTCAGTACAGAACATGTCCCCAGCATGTGAATTACATCTTTAAAATCATATTCACTTGACTGTTACTACATTATGCTGCTTTTTACATGGATGTACATGTAAAGTCTGCAGTAAATCTGATCACCTGTGTGAAGTTACCCAGAGTGTCACTAGTCAGACTGGAAAGTATATTGCTATAGTCATTCAGAGTTTGTTCATTACAAATTTGGGCCTGTCCACACTGCTGAATTTCCACCAGCGCAAAGGGATTCTGCTACACCATTTACACTGTGGAAATTAAAGATTTTGGAACCACCAAAAGAATGAACATGATTATTCTTTTGATAGAATTCCTCCGGACTGCATTGCCGTTAATAGAGACGATGCACGTCGCTTGGTCGTACCGCCAATGATTTTGGCACCACCCCCTGCAGAAAGAATCTCCGCCTGGAATATCTCTGGGCACAGATTCAGAAGTGTGGATGGTCCCTTACAGGAAAAGAGTAAAGAACCACATCACAAAAAGAAACTTCTTTGTCTTTCTTATTGCTCCTCATTGCTTTACATACCTGGACCTGTGTCTTTTATAGTAACAAGGGGTGCAAAGTGCTGGCTGTCATACCCAAGTACAATTGGGTATTTATAACATTCCTGTGCAGGCCAATGAAGAGGTAGGTAAATTCCACCAACATTAAGAGGAGAAAAACTAGAGCCAGACTCCAAACTTCTGAACATATTATCTGTTAAAGAAAAAGGTCTATTGAATACAGCAGAATTAATATTATTTAATAATGTTTCATTTTAGATCTAATTATCTATGTGTTGTTATTTTACCAGAAACATAACCCTATCTGTCTATGGGTCTAGTACTGCAGTTCAGTCGATTTGAACTATGTGGTGATGAGCTACGATATAAGCCTCAGGCAGCCCATAAACAAATATGGAACTTTTTTGTTTGTGTGTTTGTGTGTGTGTGTGTGTGTGTGTGGGGGGGGGGGGGGGGGGGCATTTCCCTTTTCTAATACTAGACAACCTCTTAACTTTGAAATGTTTCCATTAATAAAGGTTTTGATAATAAACATGAAATCAGTATTTTTGGATTCTTCAAGCTCCACAAAACCAATGTATGAATATAAAATACCAGCCACAGGTTGCGTGGATTGTAAGTAAAAAAGTAAGTAAATTTTACAGCATCTTGGCTATGGTATTTATCAACAAGCTAAAGCACATTACCTGCAAGAACGATAATGGTCCTCCGAAGGATGCTAGCTAACACAAATATATGTATCTCTTCAAGACAACTGTACTGGAGGCCAGTGTGGCCAATTGAGGTGTCTGTGGATGCCATACTGACAACGTGTTCCCATTCTTCATCCCAGTTCTATGGGTAAAATAAATTATACATTGTACTATTGATTTCATTTTTGGAAATATACAACATATTTGCATAGCACTGCCATCTTTATCTGTATATTCTTATCAACACGACATACTTTAAATAAGAGATCAAGCCAAAATGATCTTCAGATATGCCATAGATGCATGTGTGAAAATCGCACTCAGACTGCTATGAATTCTCAGGAGAAAATAACTTATAAAGAACCTACTTTAGCACAGATGAGAAATTACTGTTGTAAGAAATTTCTCAAACATGAGTCCAAATATTTAGTATTAGCCATTTCATTCTGGAAATGAGTGCTGTTCCAATATCACAGACTTCAACCAGTTCAAATGTATCAGTGGCAGATTGGGTCATTTTAACTAGATTTCCTTTAAGCTGAAACTTGCTATTTATATAGACATTCCCAAGAAAACGGGCATATGCAGTGTTTTGGAGCAAAATTAGCATACACATGTAGGTCATATGTGTGTAGTATTTCCTAACCCCCCCCCCCCCCCCCCCACACACTCTTTCACACTTAGATCTTATTCACATCGTGTAGGGCTATACATTAGCATCCCTTTTTGACCGGTTGCCAATCTATGCCCCGAAACATGATGTGAATGGGGCATTATATGGTTTTATGATGGTGCGTCCTTAAATAATTAAACTGTTTTCTCCCTTTTGTCAAGTCACAATTATAATCATAAGAGTTTAGGTGGTCTGCGTCTGTATTCTAGAAAATAACCTACATCAATATAGATTGCACAAAAGCCTACTGATATTTCTTACCCGTGTGTCATATCGTAGTTCTGTTTGTTGAAACACAGTGGATTTTACACACTCCAGCTGCCAGCGGAATTTGAAGTTGCGTGTATCTGTTGTCTTCAGAACATCATGCAATGTTTTCCTGAGCACTAAATCTGTGTCCTGTACACCCCACATATACATGGATGTAGCATGCATTAAACAGTTTCCATCACCTGCAATACACAGACACAATAAACTGTATTGAACTACAGAAACAGTAATACCTGTAAAGTATTAACCTAAAATGCAAACAGCTAAGACAATTTGTAAAGCACAAAAAACAAAACAAAGTACAATATACCGTAGTTAAGTATAAGCTTCCACTTAACCCCTTAAGGACGCAGGGTTTTTCCATTTTTGCACTTTTGTTTTTTCCTCCTTACTTTTTAAAAATTATAACCCTTTCAATTTAGCACCTAAAATTCCATATTATGGCTTATTTTTTGCGCTACCAATTCTACTTTGTAATGACATCAGTCTTTTTACAAAAAAATCCACGGCGAAAGGGAAAAAAAATTCTTTGTGGGACAAAATGGCAGAAAAATGCCATTTTGTAATTTTTGGGGGGCTTCTGTTTCTACGCAGTAAATTTTTCAGTAAAAATGACACCTTCTCTTTATTCTGTAGGCCCATACTATTAAAATGATACCCTACTTACATAGGTTTGATTTAGTCGTACTTCTGGGAAAAATCATAACTACATGCACGAAAATGTATACGTTTAAAATTGTCATCTTCTGAGGGCTCATTTTTTGATCTGAAGTTTTTAGCGGTACCATTTTTGTTTTCATTGGACTGTTTGATCACTTTTTATTCCTTTAAAAAGTGGAATTTTTTTTGACCGTGTGGTTTAACTATATAATTTGGATATTTCTGCATGCGGTGATACCACATATGTTTATTTTTATTTACGCAGTTTTCTTTTGAAAATGGCCAAAGGGGGGTGATTCTTACCTTTATTAGGGAAGGGGTTAATTCATCATTAGTAACTTTTCTTTTCCACATTTTTTCGCTATGTTATAGCTACCTCTAACATGCATTACATTGATTCCTAACACTGATCATCAGCATAGACCTACATGCAGATGATCAGTGTTATTGGGGCTTGACTTATCCTGCCTGGAGAAGTCAATCGCCAATCAGACGCCGAGGAAGCAGGTAAGGGACCCTCCTTCGGTGTCCTAGCTGATCGGGACACCGCGGTTTCACCGCGTAGTTCCTGATCAGCTCAACTGAGCTGCCGGGATGCAATTTTTTCAACTTTGGATGGGGCGATCAACTTTCATTGCCACGTCTAAAGGGCTAATAGCGCGCGGTGCCGCAAGCTATTAGCCCAGGGTCCCAGCTTTCATTAGCCGCCAGGAACGACCCGCATTATAGATCGGGACCGGGAGCAGGGCGTAAACAGATTTGTAAATGACTTCTATTACAAAATCTTAACCCTTCCAGTACTTATCAGCTGCTGTATACTTCAGAGGAAGTTCTTTTCTTTTTAAATTTCTTTTCTGTCTGACCACAGTGCTTTCTGCTGACACCTCTGTGTGTCTCAGGAACTGTCCAGAGCAGGAGCAAATCCCCATAGCAAACCTATCCTGCTATGGACAGTTCCTGAGACAGACAGAAGTGTCAGCAGAGAGCACTGTGGTCAGACAGAATCAATTTTAAAAGAAAAGAACTTCCTCTGGAGCATACAGCAGCTGATAAGTACAGGAAGGTTTAAGATTTTTTTTATAGAAGTATACATCGCGGTGCGGTGGGGGCGGGGCATTATCGGCTTATCGGCAAGGTAATTGCCGATACCAATAATGCCCAAAATCGTGATTATCGGCCGATAATATCGGCCAAACCGATAATCGGTCGATCCCTACTATCTATGTTTTAACACATTCCTGAAATGTTGCAGTTTTCAGTCCTAGCACTAGGCCTTCCATAGAGATCACTTTGCAGCAGTATCCTCCTTATCATCACAGACTGGATTACAGGAAAAGGTGACACCAGTAGGTAGATAAGATGGGATCAACCTATTCACTGAAGGTGATGGTCAGAGCTTCCCTTTTCCCCCTCCCTGCATACGGACCTCTGCACAAGAAACAAAGCATGTCTAGAAAACTCTCCCATATAGCTATTTCCATATAGCTGCTGTAAAGCATCTGTTCTAAATGCAGAGCAAAAGCCCATGCTATATGGCTGCCCCATAAAAATATACAAAACATGTAAAATCTAAAAATAGAAACAGATGAAAAAAAAAAAAGAAGAAAAAAAAAAAAGAACATGTTTCATTATCTGTCTCTTTTTGGAAAAATCTAGGTCATACATTCTCTTATGTATGACCTAGACCTTAAAGGGGTATTCCAGGATCTAACATTTTATCCCCTATGCAAAGGATAGGGGATAAGATGTCTGATTGCGGGGGGCCCACCGCTGGGACCCCCCCCCCCCCCCGCGATCTCGCTGCAGCACCCGAATTGTATGCGGAGCTGCATCTCTAGTTTTGGAAAACTCCGCAGTTACGCCCCCTCCCATAGACATGAATGGAGGGGGCGTGACATGACGTCAAGAGGGAGGCATGGCCATGATGTCACGTCTCCAGTCCCGGAAACCACAGGTTTTCTGAAAATGGAGATGCGGCTCTGCATACAATGCGTGGTGTAGCAGCGAGATCACTGGGGTCTTAGCAGCGGGCCCACCGCGATAAAAGGGGATAAAATGTCAGATCCCGGAAAACTCCTTTAAGTTCTCTTTTTTCATTCTCCAGAAACAACCCCACTTTGGCTTGTCAGGTACTGCAGTTCAGATCCAGTGAAGTGAATAGAGCTAAACAGCAATACAGATGCACCACCTAACTGTGCTATTAACCCTTGACTACGGATTTATCACACAGGCTATAATGCAACTTTGGCCCAAAACTATAAGGCATCAACGTAAGATTCTACTCTACTTATGTTGTGGTTTCCACAATGATCAAACCAAGGAAGATAGAAGCACAAAAATCTTTGGCTGATCTGTCCAATCTTCACACCTTACATGTGTGCAGGATATGAAGAAACTTGTACTGCTATCTACTAGGATGGAACATAACTGTCAATAACACATACAGATCAAAATGACTGGCAGATTAACAGTTAAGCTGCATATGGTTTTCCGAAGGGACAGTGAAAATTGCTACCTTAGAAAGCTGTGTTTTTCCCTGATGATTATATTGTATAAACGGATGGAGCAAAGCTGAATTTGCCATATAAAACAAGCAGGTCTCCTGAAATAGGAGAGGTCTAATCTGACTTGTATGCACATCTACTCCAATTATTTTGCATCAGTTCTCATGCATCTTATTGTAAAATATGATATAACTACAGACATATGTCTGCTACAATACAGCTCATAGAAACTATGAACGATATAAAAAGTTGTTAAAAAGCCAGTATTTTTAGTGTTTTAAGTACTTTCACTACATTCTAAACCTACATATTATAAAATATATGGGCATAAAAAATTATACTACAAATTGTGCCCACATTTCCATTATATCCATCTCAAACCCCCTTTTTTTTTTTTTGGTAAATTTAGTACTGGCTGTTCATAAACATTTCCCTATTGTCAAATGAAGAACAAAGATATGATTTGTTTTGCCTGGAAACTTCATGAACACACAGAGGCCTCAGCATAAAATTCCGTGTCACTTGGAATTTCCCAGTGTGAGGCTATGTGAGAAGCAATTGGCTGAAGTTTATTGTACTTTTCTGTTCTTTCAACATTGTAGCAGACAGGACTTTCCAAGAGGGCGGGGACCGGCCTGGCAGGATTGTATATTCATCAGGCAAGTGAAATCAGTGCAGACAATTCAGGACGGAATTTTTCTTCTGTCTTCTTTCAGAGTTTCAATTCCTATATGACCAAGCATCTTCCTCATTTCTGTCTTTCCTATATCCTGAATCACTCAGAAAGTCATCTTCCTACAGGGTATTCTGACACTCCAAGTCTTAAGGCTGTCAGGTATACAGTATATACCCCAGTACTGGTCCAGCTGCAGATGACAGTGCCTCCCCACCTTGTAAACCAAGGCCATTTCCTCTGCTTGGCTCTGAATTATCAATAGCATACAAATAACACAATAGTTGTGTAATGAAAGCTCTGTATTACCAAGTTCACAGACTGGTCTATATTTGGAATTATTACAGGAACATGAACGGCACACATTTAGGTCTGTATTTTTCAGTCAAACTATCTAAGATATGCAGCATAAACATTTTTTGTCTCCCTGTGCCCGGGCTGCAATAACAAATAAAACAAACTTCAAAAGGGGTACTCCGCTGCTCAACGTTTGGAACAAACTGTTCCAACACTAGAGCTGGGAGCTTGTGACGTCGTAGCCCCGCCCCCTCACGACATCACGCACCGTCCCCTCAATGCAATTCAATGGGAGGGGGTGTGACAGCATTCGGAACAGTTTGTTCCAAACGCTGAGCAGCGGAGTACCCCTTTATAGTTTGTTTTATTTTTTATTGCAGCCTGGGCACAGGGAGACAAAAAATGTTTATGCTGCATATCTCCTTTAAGGATTAAGGAAAATATGCAGGTTCTGCCCACACAGGGGCTCAATGTGTTCCACTGCCTTTACCCCATATTCTGCTTCTTGCTGGTGATTTTTACCACATCATTACCATTTATACTCAGAACACAGCAATATACTTCCATTAAAGGGGTTTTCCAGGAATAGAAAAATAGAGTTAATTTCTTCCAACAATGCCACCTCTGTCCTCAGGTTGTGTTTGGTATTACAACTTGGCTCAATTCCCTTCAATGGAACGGAGCTGCAATACTACAAACAACCCGAGGACAGGTGTGATGCTGTTTTTGAAGAAATTGGCTCTGTTTTTCCCACTCATGAAAAAGCCCTTTTAAGCATGAGGTGTAGTTCCTGTAGCTATGCAGTAGTCACAGAAAACCAACAACTGGACATCAAGAATTCAGATCACTGTCAAAAGGTCAGCTAAAGTGTCTGACAAAGCATTGTATTACTAGAAACAAGACAATTATCTTATAGTTAGTGAACATTATGGTCAACAGTTCAAATATAAAAGATAAATGCCAAAAAACATTAACAAGTCTTGGATGTAAGTCACCTTCAAAAAGGTATTCTAACATATACCATGATGTAGCTACAATGTGACCAGACTGTAATAAGTCAACTTGTGACCACATCTTGTCTGTTTCAAGACTGTATTTTATACATGCGGAAAACGGTCATCAAACAGACTTGGTCTGTTAAAGGGGTACTCCGGTGCTTACACATCTTATCGCCTATCCAAAGGATAGGGGATAAGATGCCTGATCGTGGGAGTCCTGCAGCTGGGGACCCCCGGGATCATGCATGCGGCACCCCGTTTGTAATCAGTCCCCGGAGCGTGTTCGCTCCGGGACTGATTGCCGGCGACCTCAGGGCCGGCGGCATGTGACGTCACGCCTCCGCCCCCGTGTGACATCACACTCCGCCCCTCAATGCAAGCCTATGGGAGGAGAAGCTTGCATTGAGAGGTGGAGCGTGACGTCACACGGGGGCGGAGGCGTGATGTCACACGCCGCCGAGCGAACATGATCCGGGGACTGATTACAAACGGGGTGCTGCGTGCATGATCCGGGGCGTCCCCACCCAGCTGCGGGACTCCCGCGATCAGGCATCTTATCCCCTATCCTTTGGATAGGGGATAAGATGTGTAAGCACCGGAGTACCCCTTTAAAGTCTAGGGTAGCACCACAGGTACCCTGCAACTTACTCTATGTTGCAATAACTGATGTATACTGACAGCATATATCCAAGACATTATGTCAACCTAGCTTCATTTTCTTTACAAATAAATGGAGACATTGGGCCTCTGTTATTAAAAGTGGGCTGGACAGTGGGGTCATTTACTATAATTCCCCCCCTTTTTTTTCTATTTTCTTAGTGATTTTTTTCCATCTATCTCTTAAATGTATCCATGTGTTTTCACATGTCTGAAAAACGTTGATGCATTGAAAATGTGCAAAATTTTCAAAATCTCTATTAAAAGTAAAAAAAAAAAAAAAAAAAAATAAAAAAAATTTACAGATTGAAAATTCACCAAAACAGGATGAACAATTTTCTAAATCACTTGGATTGTGCAAAATTTTAAAACCACAACCACTTTGGCTGAAATACAGGCAAACTTTGGCACCTGTTTGGCTTGTGCTGTTAATAAATATAGTGAAATGCATTTCCCCTGACCTTTTTCTGACTTAGGGTGCATTCACACCACGTTTTTGCAATACAGTTCCGTATCAGGTTTTTGATGAAAAACGGATTCCTCAAAACCGGACTAAACTGTATCAAAACGTGTGTACAAATTTCAACCCGTATATGGTTTGAAAAATGATGTCTGGTTGCATCCGTTTTTTAAGAAAAAAACGTATACGTTTTTAACTTTTTCACTCCATTTTGAATAAAGTTTCACTTGTTTGATTGAAATTCCAAGAAAAAGAAACTGTGCAAAGTCAAAAAACTTATGGTGAAAACCAAAGGGAACAGTACACACATACAGTTCTGTACGGTTCCCATTGACTCCCATGTTAAAAAAAAAACGTACATGGTTTAAGGCTGGGTTCACACCACGTTTTGTTAACTACGGTCGACCACGTTTTTGCCTGCGGTCGGGAAACCGCATATGGCCGAAAACTAAGCCGACCGAAGGCTGCGGTTCACTCCGGTCGGCTCATAGACATGCATTAAATACAGTTCCCGAATAAGGCGCCGCCCCCCCTCCCCCCAGCCGTATACGGGAACCGTAGTTAACAAAACGTGGTGTGAACTCAGCATAATACAGTTTTTCACCTGGACCAAAAAAAAAAAAACTGACAAAACCGTACAGGATGCAAAAGGGACACAACCTGATGCATCTTTTGGCAGACGGTATTTAATATGGTTCCTTACGGTTTTCACATTGAAAACGTATACGGGAATTGTATTGAAAAAACGTGGTGTGAATGCACCCTTAATTGACAGAAATTCCATAGTAAATGAAGGCAAGTATTTGTTATTTAACCCCTTCAGGACTACGTTGTTTAGCCTTTAGGACAGCAAGAATCTTTTTATTCTTAAAAGTCATCATTTTTCATTTTCAGTCAATGTTGCTGTATTTTTTGTTGCTTATTTTAAATATTGCTTATTTCTTGTGGGAAGAGTTGTATTTTTAATGGTACTATTTTCAGGGACATATACAATAATTTTTAAACTTTATTCTCCTTATGGGGAAATAGAAAAAAAACAAAAAAAACAGGTCCACCATTGTTTATTTGCCGATCACCAGGCTGATCATCTTTATGGTTTGGGTTTTTACCATAGCAGCAATACCATATACATGCACTATTTAAACTAAACTATTTTTTATTAAATACACTAATACAAATTGTATATATTTATTTTTTACAATGTAATCTTCTGATTGCTGAAATAATGCTTTGGTATGATCATATCAAAGTATTATTTCCTGTCCATAGCATACCATGATAGCATACAGTCATGGCAAGCCTAGGGGCCTTTGTTAGGGCCCAAGGGGTCATGGAAATCTATGCAGTTGGTATTGACCACAGCATCAAGAGAATCAAACACCCGAGATCAGAGATGTCTCCGATCCTGGTAGGTGGAGTATGATGTCCGCTGTGGACACAGTTTCCCTTAGCAGTTGTACTGTACAGTTACCTAAGCCTAAGTTTACATTAGTGCTGTGCTTTGTCCCATTCAATTTCCGTTCCACTTTTTTTGCACCAAAAAGATCCTGAACAAGTGACACACGGGGTCCGTCTGGTTTCAGTCAAATGTCTGTTGTATCTCAGGAATTAAGCGGAGGAAATAATTACTGCTTGCAGTATTTTTCACCCACAGAAGTCTTGAACAGACTCAGGCTTGGTTCACACTACGTTTTTCAACTACGGTTCCCGCTTACGTTTTCATTAGTGAAAACGTATGGAAGAGTATTGAAAACCGTATACATAGGCAAAGCATTGCAAACCGTATGCACCCTGATGCACACAGTTGCGTACAGTTTGCTTGCAATACGGTTTTTAACAGTACTCCAAAACGTGTTCAACCACGGTTTTGACTCCTGTTTTAAAATCGTATTGCAACCGCATACCTTTTTTTTTTTAACATGGACGTCAATGGGAAACGCACATGTATACGGTTCCATACGGCAAAACCGTGTGCGTTTTTTCTTTGCACATGCGCATTTGCATCCTTAAGTCCCCACCATAGACCCCTCCTATTAAAAATGGACAGAATTTTCAAAAACGTATCTTTTTTTTTTTTTTTTTATAAAAACGGACGGAACAGTATGCACTTTTAAAAACAGTATACTGTTTAAAAACGCACACGGTTTACTTTTTCCCATACTGTTCCATCCGTTTTTTTCCCATACGGTTTTTGATAGAAAATGTATGCGGGAACCGTAGTTGAAAAACGTAGTGTGAACCCAGCCTTAGCCAGTGGAGCTCCTTTTAGCAAAGCGCAACGCTAATGTGAACTTGGCCTAAGTTCTCATCACAACAAGGAAGTGCCTGTCCATTTTAAGCAGATTTTACATATATTGCTCCAACATAATCCTCTAGACAATATAAGTATAATTGAATTTGATTTTATGAGACATATTTGGAGGTATATTTTAAATAAGACTCAGTACAAGACTCAGTAGTCACCAAATGAGATCAGTGAGATAACAACTACACAGAGAGAAAACTGATACAGCTACTGAGAACATCAATAGAATGAAGTTCTTACCATTTGTCCGTAGGGGTGCAAGTTTTTTCACTTCTTTACACGCATTTAGCTTCTTGTGACTTTCCAATTCAACCTGCATAGATCTATCAAAAAGAGTCTTTAGCAGAATCTCTCGGAATCTGGTGCAGAACTGACAGATCATAAAGAGTTCAATAGTGTATCGGTGCATGGTGCCAAAGTGGTAGATAATTCCATTGCTGGGCTTTACTATGTCCTTTGGCGTTCTCTCTCGGATTTTCACAGCCTTCAGCATATTGCTCATATACAAGTCTTGGGGAAGGGCCTGCTGCGTTTCCATCTTTCTGTTAAATTGTGCAAAGAAAGAAAACAGTTGTAATTTTGTGTTATTCCCAAACCTTAAGACAGTAAAAGTTGCATTAATAGAAAAATCCCCCATAGTTACAACAGAGCTACAACTAGTTTCCAAGATTTCACAAATAAGACACAAAGAAGACACTTAGTCATACAGGTCTGATGTCATTCTCATAAGACAGTTCTATAGGGAAAGTACTACAAGGTTTACACATTTGTTCATTAATAGTCTTCCCCCGTTCATTTACAACTATAAATATACATGGTGTCAAAAGTTTCCTTTATTACTGAAACGGACGATGGGAACTTCAGCTCTGACATACAAGCTGCTGCCTTTTGTACAACAAGGACTGAATACATCGCTGCACATTACAGTATAACACACTGGGGCTGTATCTTGTAGCTACATACAGGGATTTTCCACTGTCACAGCATGTTGTAACATGCCTAAGTGCCAATTTTACAGTCCATCCCCTGGGAATAAGCCATTTACTCCCCCAAAATATTTAGTAAGGGGAAGGGTGGGGGATTTTGATAACACATAATAGGTGGAAAGACCCATGGGGAAGAACACTTTGAAAGGAAAATGTAGCATAATGGCTGTTCATAGAAAACTACATAAAAGGCAGCATCCATGTCCAGGTGCAGGGAACTCCAGACCACAGGCCTGGAAAATCCCAGGAGACGGGTCACAAATACTCCAAAATTTGCTGAAGGCACAAAACTATTAGACTACAATAGGTGGACCAACTGGTTCTAACATTATGTGTCATCCCAGCTGATGGTATAGCAAGTAAAGATGTGGAAATTCCTAGTATACCTACAATGTTGTTGCCCCCAAGGCAGCTAAGGTAGAAAGAATAATCGGTGTACCTGAACAGGAGCCCTCTATGAACAATACCTGAGCAAAGATCATGTCCTCACAGTGCTGCACGGCTTATTAGAACGACTTCTTTTTAAAACCGATTGTTAAGACTCTGCACAACCCAGCAGGTCACAGCGGAAGGCTGCTAACTGTGGACTGCCACGTGTAAATGGTGGCTGCCTGGGCTGTCACCTGGGGGCACTTCAGAGCCCCATCATTCCTGCTGTATGGCTGGAGTATTCACAGGGATGACCCAGCCAGACAGCGCTAACCCCTTAAATATTATGGTCACTAATAGCTATGGCATCTGGGTGGATAGACAGAGGGAGGGGGCTGTAAGCCCTAATACTGCTATGAAAAGGTTATGGCTCTCTGAATCTGGCGACAATAAAACTAGTTCACCAAATAGTATCAGCAATGAATGGGATAAACCCTTTTCGGTGTCTCAGTTCTCCCCTGTGTAAATAAGATATTAACACATATTTTCCATCAGAAGCACTTGGCACTGCTCGCACATTTGAATGCAACCCAATGTATGCAGATATCTTTATATAACTGGTTTGCAAATGTTGGCTTTTTTTGCACATATTTATTATGAAAGTACAGACTAACTTTTTTGTGATTAAATTTAAACCTTAAGACTACATTATTACAGTTTCACAACTTCCCACACGACTTGTACTTTTATTCAATGGCAGCAGTCCATACAGATCCACCGTCTATTATAGGCTGCTATCCATGAGAGTTAGGCCATGTTCACACATGCGGAATGTCTGCATGGGACTCTGCTGCACTGTTCACAAGGCAGAAAACACTCGTCCATTCTTTCTGCAGATACCGCAATGAAATGCATTGCCGTCTATGTTTCCAAACATTTCCAAACAGTCCTTGATCCTGCCTATTAGTCAAATGTGGGTAATGTCCGCACTTGTTTTCTGTGCAGACATTCCACACATTTTTCTCCTGCGTGAACCCGGCCTTATAGAGAGAAGCAGAGATGCACAAAAGGGTCACCCTGGTATAAGGCTTAGATTGCTCTGGACTGCACTAGGCCTAATTTATTAAAACTCCTCTATTGGAATATTGCCAGAATTTCCCACAGACACCAATGACAGGGAAGCTTTTGTGTTTCCAGTGAACAAAGTCTGATCAAAAGTTGGTTGCTCTGGGCGGAATTTTTCTATAAGACGGTTTTTATAAATGAGGCTTAATGCTAGAGGTCTTCAGCAAGTATGACGCACACATGATACCCTACTAGAGCATCTTTACATTCAAGACGGTATTCAACGCTTTATGAGATGCAATAACGCTTTAAAGATTGTACAGATTTATCTACATAAACTAGAGTAATATATAGTGTTATTACTAACTATAAGAGATGATATACCCGTCTAATAGGAAGAATTATGGCTTTTGTATACAATTAGAGATTACCACAAACACATGAGCAACAACTGCTTTCTCTCACACAAAAAAAGTCTATCTTTACCCCTTGTGTCTTGCCAGTCATCTGAATGGTATGTCGAAAGGATGACAAATGGAGGAGCAGCATGTCTTACCCTCATGTGACTGTGTAGTCAGAACTAGATCCATCAGCTCTTATAGTGACGAATGTAACAGTACAGGAAAGCTTTGTAACTGGGTAGAGGCCCTAAAGTGTAACTACGATAACGCCCTGGCGGCAGGATATCTGTTTAAATCTCTCACTTTTTGTAGCCCGAGACGACAGCAATCAGGATACGGATTTGCCTGTAGTCCCATAGACTTGTATGTGACTGGTGCAGGTAAATGCATAATCCTGATGGCTGGAATCTCGGGCAAATTTAGGACTACAAGGTCGCCGTAGATTTAAAAACAGATATCCGGCTGCATGACTACAGTTACGCTTAAAAAAAATAAAATAAAATAAATAGCAATAATAGTGAAAGAAGTACACACATAATATGTATGTATGTATGTATGTGTGTGTGTGTGTGAATAGCTCCAGTTTAAAAATATCTCAAAAGTAAACAAATAATAAGAAATACATTTAAAGTAAATAAACCAAAATATAAAATATAGGCTTGGCCCTTATTCCAATGTATACATATTTTTTAAAACAAAAGAACTGTGTTGTCCGCTCACCCACTAACGACCGCCAATGCACACCAATGCGCCGGTCCCGCCCTGGCTTCACCACACAAATCCAAGGAAGAATGTCTGGCACTGGATTTGCATACGAAACTTTGCTTTATTTTTGCTTGGCAAGGAGTCACAATACAGAGCAGGAACGTCTGATGCGTTTCGCACCTGACGGTGCGAAACGCGTTAGCCGTTCCTGCTCTGTATTGTGATTCCTTGCCAAGCAAAAATAAAGCAAAGTTTCCTATGCATATCCAGTGCCGGACATACTTCCTTGGATTTTTAAAAACATATCATACTTTAATTTAATTTATGTTTTATCTTGATAACCCCTTCCCATGTGCCCTATTAAGGCCATTGATAAAAATGGGACCATACTCAGGACCCCAGATGAGCCACAGTGCTGTGCCAGTGATAAAGCGTCTCTTTCTGGTGGACTCAGCATGTCCATGTATTAGGTTCACACCACGTTTTTGCAATACAGTTCCTGTGTCAGGTTTTTGATAAAAAAAACAGATTCCTCAAAACCTGACTAAACTGTATCAAAACGTGTGTACACATTTTTATCTGTCTACGGTTTGAAAAATGATGTCCGGTTGCATCAGTTTTTTAAGAAAAAAATGTATATGTTTTTTAACTTTTCACTCCGTTATGAATAAAGTTTCACTTTTTTAATTGAAATTCCAAGCAAAAAAAACTGTGCAAAGTCAAAAACTGTATGATGAAAACCGGATGGAACTATACGCACATACGGTTATGTACGGTTCCCATTGATTCCCATGTTAAAAAAAAAAAAAACGTTTAATACGGTTTTTTACCTGGATCAAAAACTGTGGTAGGCCACGGATTTCTGTCCGGAAAAAAAAAAAAGAAAAAGTAAAAAACCGTATAGTTTGAAAAACGGAAACAACCGTATACATTATGGTGCATACAGTTTTGAATGGGAAGTCTATGGGCACTGTTTTCTGTACGGTTGCATACGTTTTTGTTTTTATGAAATCGTATGCCGAAACCGAATAGCAAAATGGTGGTGTGAACCCACCCTGACAAAGGCGTCCATTCATTCATGGCTTCTACATTACCTCCCTAGTGAACGGCCAGCTGCAGCTTCAGGCTTCTGAAGTTGGCTTTAACGTATGTTCAGACGAGCAGATTTTCGTAGCGTATTTTGCTGCGGATCCACTGCTGAAGGACCTCCTATATGCTGGCTTTACATGTGCGTGCCCAGAGCAGCAATACGCCGCTACGAGCAGGCACACTGCGATGTGCGAGTCGCCGCGCGCATGCGCAGTATACTCACACATCGCGGCAGCTCATTGAGCAGGGGGAGCGGCCGCGATGTGTGCAAGTACACCGCGCATGCACGGTGACTCGCACATCGTTTCAGTGTGTCTACACGTAGCATATTGTTGCTCCAAGCAGGCACATGTAAAGCGTAAAATATGCTGCAAATCCACTCGTCTGAACGTACCCTAAGGCTACATTCACCCTACGAATTTCCACAAGGAAGTTTCACTTGCAGCTGCCTCCCATTAAATCAGTTCTAGCGCCGACTGATTGAGCGGATATTCTGCCATGTGAATATGCCCTTAAGCTGTGTTCAGACTGAGTAGCTAGAGATTCTGAGGGTGGCTGGTGCCAACTAAAATCAGACCACATGGATATTGCCATCCCCATAGACAGCATTGTGTTCTGCACAGATTCAGCAAGATTGAGCAAGATCATTCTTTTGGTGGCAGAATTTCGTAGCGTGCACTGTGCCTTGAAACTCCATAGACAGCAATGAGACTCTGCTGCCCCGAAATTTACGAGCGTAATTTGTACACAGAATTACGCTCAAAAATTCCTCAGTCTGAACGTAGACTTACAGCAATGGATTCTAGCCATTTTTTCAGATCTGTCACATGCCCTATCTGTTATAGAAATGCCACAGATTCACACAACAGATGCACCAAATCTGTAATAAATCAACATGGAACAAACTGAAACACAGACTTGGGCAAATACACTGCAGCAAAGTGTGAACATACTCTTATAGCAAATCTGACCGCCAGTTCACCCGCACTAAACCCAATACACAGGGTTATAATGTGGGTGACCCAGATGAGGTAAAAAACTTACCTCATTATCCTCCTGTTCACCCGCACTATAACTTGTGTATTGGGTTTAGGTAAAACTTACCTCATTATCCTCCTGTTCACCCGCACTATAACTTGTGTATTGGGTTTAGGTAAAACTTACCTCATTATCCTCCTGTTCACTCGCACTATAACTTGTGTATTGGGTTTGGGTAAAACTTACCTCATTATCCTCCTGTTCACCCGCACTATAACTGGTGTATTGGGTTTGGGTAAAACTTACCTCATTATCCTCCTGTTCACCCGCACTATAACTTGTGTATTGGGTTTGGGTAAAACTTACCTCATTATCCTCCTGTTCACCCGCACTATAACTTGTGTATTGGGTTTAGGTAAAACTTACCTCATTATCCTCCTGTTCACTCGCACTATAACTTGTGTATTGGGTTTGGGTAAAACTTACCTCATTATCCTCCTGTTCACCCGCACTATAACTGGTGTATTGGGTTTGGGTAAAACTTACCTCATTATCTTCCTGTTCACCCGCACTATAACTTGTGTATTGGGTTTGGGTAAAACTTACCTCATTATCCTCCTGTTCACCCGCACTATAACTTGTGTATTGGGTTTGGGTAAAACTTACCTCATTATCCTCCTGTTCACCCGCACTATAACTGGTGTATTGGGTTTGGGTAAAACTTACCTCATTATCCTCCTGTTCACCCGCACTATAACTTGTGTATTGGGTTTGGGTAAAACTTACCTCATTATCCTCCTGTTCACCCGCACTATAACTGGTGTATTGGGTTTGGGTAAAACTTACCTCATTATCCTCCTGTTCACCCACACTATAACTTGTGTATTGGGTTTGGGTAAAACTTACCTCATTATCCTCCTGTTCACCCGCACTATAACTTGTGTATTGGGTTTGGGTAAAACTTACCTCATTATCCTCCTGTTCACCCGCACTATAACTTGTGTATTGGGTTTGGGTAAAACTTACCTCATTATCCTCCTGTTCACCCGCACTATAACTTGTGTATTGGCTTTGGGTAAAACTTACCTCATTATCCTCCTGTTCACCCGCACTATAACTTGTGTATTGGGTTTGGGTAAAACTTACCTCATTATCCTCCTGTTCACCCGCACTATAACTTGTGTATTGGCTTTGGGTAAAACTTACCTCATTATCCTCCTGTTCACCCGCACTATAACTTGTGTATTGGGTTTGGGTAAAACTTACCTCATTATCCTCCTGTTCACCCGCACTATAACTTGTGTATTGGGTTTAGAGCGGGTCAACTGGCTGTCAGTTTCCCTTGATAGTCTGCGCATATTGGGGGGAGATTTATCAAAACCTGTGTAGAGAAAGAATGGTGCAGTTGCCCATAGCAACCAGATTGCTGATTTTTAAAGAGGCCTGTGAAAAATGAAAGAAGAAATCTGATTGGTTGCTATGGGAAGCTACATCACTCTTCCCCTACACAGGTTTTGATAAATCTCCCCCATTGGCTCTGTGTTCAGTCATTTAGTTTACATTAAAATCTGCAGCTTCAAATTCTGCAGAATACGGTACATGTGAATACACAAGGGGCAGGTGGCATCAAAAAACAGCACTGCCCCTGTCCTCAGGTTGTGTGTGGTATTGCAGCTCAATTCCATCACAGTGAATGGAGCCAAGTTGTAATACCACATACAAACTGATGACAGATGTGGTGCTGTTTTTTTTCTTGGAAGAAATTAGCTCTACGGTGACGATCTGCTGCAGATATGAATAAAAACGAAATGACTGAACACATCATCACATGTGAATGCACCGCAGACGTGTACTGTCCAGGATGGTAATGTTATCTTCAATTCACACCAAACCAACAGCAATAAACACGGAAGAGCTGACAGGCCTTCTCTGGCCGCGCATGCGCACAAGCCGCAAGCTTTACGAATACCTGACTGTGCCAAAACACGCAAACCTGTATAGACAAACAGTAAAATACAAACTAGCACCTAGTTCTCACACAGCTTCATGTATGCGGCATTTAGAACAGAAAACAGCTTTACAAGGCGCAGCTGCAGTCAGCCCCGTAGTCCAGTCACGTCTTACCTCAGCAGCTGTCAGTAGTCGGTGGCGGGAGTATGGCTGACAGGAAGCTTACATTACTTTCCGGGGATGAATAGTCCTCTGCAGAAGCTGACCCTGCTCACACCACTACAGCACTTTGCACCAGAATAGCTCTTGCACTTAGGCTTAGTCTCTGCTTCTCCTCCCATCGGGGTTTTCCCAGGCTCGGGGAATTTCCTATACACTACGCTGTGTCATAACGCGAGTGGCCAGCAGAGGCGCCCCTGTAACCATAGATACATTGCAGTCTATGAGGGAGATCGTGTGTGGTGCTGCGTGTCCTGCTATATGTTTAGCGGCTTTTTTGGGGGAATATCATGCTGCTCTTGCCTTTACACAAAGTGCTGTCTAGGGATGTATTGTAATTCTCTGGTTTTATAGGCTGCAGAAGCCAAGCAATACATGGTAACAAGTCACAAACTGGTGTACCTACCTGTGACTTATAGCTGCCATACATCTTCAATAACGTCAGGCAGAGGCTGGAACTCCATTGAGATTTTTTGTTGCCAAAACGCCATTAAAAACGCCAATTTTCCCACACAGCGTTTTTTCAGTGAAAAAACGCCTCGTCCAGATGTTAGCTGCAAGTCAATAGTAAACTGCAATATGCCAGATTCACTTGGGGTTTTTCAGTTTGGCGTTTTTTTTTTTTTTTTTAAATCCTTTTGGCGTTTTTCAGCAATTTCGGGCTCAGAGGCTGGATTTTCAAAACGCCCGACAAAACCTAGTTTGGCGTTTTTTGCCCTGAAATCGTGGCGTTTTCATCCCATTGAAGTCTATGGGAGAGCAAAAACGCCAAGAAAAACGCCATGTTGGTTTTAAATTTTGCGTTTTTGCAGGCGTTTTTTTATTCTTTTTTTGGACTTTAGCGATCCAAAAAAATTATGGAGATACCTTTTTTATTAACATTTCGTAGGGTACCATAAAAAAGATACAGTAGTGATGGAAAAAATTGTATCTAACGAAATGTATCTTTTTTATTGTGAAATGTTTATAAATTTTTAAACAGGGATCAATTTATGTGAGCGGGTAAAGCACCAAAAATGTAGCCGACAATAATAAAAATGTAGTGTGTGCGTGTTTTTCACTTAAAAAAAAAATTTTTTAGGTAGTACAACTACTCCCAGCATGGAACACACTGTTCCATGATGGGAGTAGTAGTACCTGTACTAATAGACAGGTCACCCACTGCAATCTTTCTGTATAATGTATAGATGCGGCGGCAGCTCTTCTATGGTCCCCTGCACTCACGTATATATACACATATTCATATTTCCCGCAGAGCTGTGATTGGCCAGATGGTTCCAGCCAATCACAGCTCTCTGTGAGAAATCGGAATATGTGTATATATACGGCAGGGCAGGGGACCATAGGAGAGCGGCCGCATCTATACATTATACAGGAGCATCACAGCAGGTGTCAGGAGTGATACCCGCTGTGATCTTTCCTTCTACTACTCCCAACATGGAGTACACTCTGCTCCATGCTGGGAGCTGTAGTACCTGCATTTAATAGACAGATCACAGCGGGTGTCAGAAGTTACACTCACTGCGATCTGTCTATTAATGCAGGTACTACAGCTGCCAGCATGGAGCAGAGTGTGCTCCATGTTGGGAGTAGTAGTACCTGCTGAAGGACACATCACAGCGGGTATAACTACTGACACTCGCTGTGACTATCCTGTCTATAGCAGAGACGCAGAGCGGCTGTATACATCGCTCACATCCCTGCTCTGCACTATACTCTGGGCCAGCCACTCACTCATTCATCTTTTCCTCAGAGCTGTGATTGGCTGCAACCATCAGCTCTGGGCGGAAAATATGAACGGCCAGTGATGTGAATAGAGCAGAGATGGAAGCGCTGTATAGAGCCACATCACTGCTATAGTATGGACGATCGCATCGGGTGTCAGACTGAGCCTGTGGCACAGCAGCTGCCTCAAATGAAAACTACAACTCTCAGCATGCCCTGATACAGCCTGTGGCTCAGCAGCTGCCTCAAATGAAAACTGCAACTCCCAGCATGTTGGACCGAAGGCTGTCTGGGCATGCTTAAAGTTGTAGTTTTGCAACAGCTGCAGGCACCCTGGTTGAGTAAAACTGTCTTAGACAGGTATGCTGGGAGTTGTAATTTTGCAACAGCTAGAGGCACCCTGGTTGAGTAAAACTGTCTTAGACGGGTATGCTGTGAGTTGTAATTTTGCAACAGCTAGAGGCGCTCTGGTTGGGAAACACTGGTATAGGTTATGGTGCAACATTCCGGGAGTTGGAGGATAGGTTGGATAAATACTGGCCATTGCGGTGCTGGTATTTTTAATATAAAAATACCGGCAGGGTGGCCAAAATACCAGCGGTGCCAGTAAAATACTGGCCAGGTGGCAACGCTATCTTGTGCAGGCTCATCCCTCCTATAACAGTAGGGTCCGGCGATCATGTGGAGAGAGTCAGGAGTCGATTTGGCTGACATTAGTATAAGGTGTAGGCGCACAGTTAGGGTATGTTCACACAGTAGTAAAATTTGGGGAATGTCTGCCCAGAAAACACAGGTGAACTGTATTCCACACATTTGAAAGTTTCGGCGGGCGCTAGAATTGCTCAGAAATGCGCCATCTCATAGACTGCAATGCATTTCCAAACAAAATCCACAGAGAGAATAGACAAGTCAGAATCAGGATTTCAGAAATATCTGCCACGGAAATTCCACTGCACAGTGCAGCAGAATCCCATTGAAATCAATGGGACTCTGCTACAGCGGAATGTCCGTGCAGAATATTCTGGCAGAATTCCGCACGGACATTCTACTGTGTGATCATACCCTTGGGGCTTGTTCAAGAAAGACAACTTTTTATTTCTTTTATTTATGCAGAAACTGCACCTATTTCCACGTAGTATTACCTACTAGCGCAATGTCACATGTACTGTATTTTGCTGCATATTTTTTACAGCTGATTTTGTTACCGATTGACTTTAACCCCTTAATGACCAAGCTTATTTTCACCTTAAGGACCAGGCCAATTTTATTTTAGAGTTTTCGTTTTTTCCTCCTCACCTTCTAAAATCCATAACTCTTTTATATTTCCATGTAAAGACCCATATAAGGGCTTGTTTTTTGTGTGACCAATTGTACTTTGTAATGAAACCTCTCATTTTACCATAAAATGTACGGTGAACCCTAAAAAAATTTTTTTTAGGGAGGAAATTTAAATGAAAACCAAAATTTTGCACATTTTGGAGGGTTTTGTTTTCACCGCTTAAAAAAAATCTAAAACTTTTTGTACAAAAGCAGTAATCTAAAATCTCCCTATTTTGACCACCTATAACTTTTTCATTTTTCCATATACAGGTGGTATGAGGGCCCATTTTCTTGCGCCGTCATCTGTACTTTTTTTTTACTACATTTATACTACATTTGCATATATAAATCTCTTAGATCATTTTTTATAAATTTTTTTAAATAAAATGTGACAAAAAAAGCAACCTTTTTGGACTTTTTAAATTTTTTACGTTTACACCATTCACCGTACGGGATCATTAACATTATATTTTGATAGTTCGGACATTTACGCATGCGGCAATATCAAATATGTTTATTAACCCCATAAGGGTTTTTCCGTTTTTGCACTTTCGTTTTTTCCTCCTTACCTTTTAAAAATCATAACCCTTTCAATTTTCCACCTAAAAATCCATATTATGGCTTATTTTTTGCATCACCAATTCTACTTTGCAGTGACATTAGTCATTTTACCCAAAAATTCACGGCGAAACGGAAAAGAAAATCATTGTGCGACAAAATCGAAGAAAAAACGCCATTTTGTAATTTTTGGGGGCTTCCATTTCTACGTAGTGCATATTTCGGTAAAAATGACACCTTATCATTATTCTGTAGGTCCATACGATTAAAATGATACCCTACTTATATAGGTTTGATTTTGTTGTACTTCTGGAAAAAATCATAGCTACATGCAGGAAAATTTATACGTTTAAAAATGTCCTCTTCTGACCCCTATAACTTTTTTATTTTTCCACGTACAGGGCGGTATGAGGACTCATTTTTTGCACCGTGATCTGAAGTTTTTAACGGTATGATTTTTGTTTTGATCGGACCTTTTGATCACTTTTTATTCATTGTTTAATAGTATAAAAAGTGACCAAAAATGTTTGGAGTTTGGAATTTTTTTGCGCGTACGCCATTGAACGTGCATTTTAATTAATGATATATTTTTATAGTTCGAACATTTACGCACGCGGCGATACCACATATGTTTATTTTATTTTTATTTACACTGTTTAATTTTTTTTATGGGAAAAGGGGGGTGATTCAAACTTTTATTAGTGAAGGGGTTAAATGACCTTTATTAACACTTTTTTAAACTTTTTTTTCAGTGTTATAGGTCCCATAGGGACCTATAACACTGCACACACTGATCTCTCATGCTGATCACTGGCGTGTATTAACACGCCTGTGATCAGTGTTATCGGCGCTTGACTGCTCCATCCTGGATCTCAGGCATGGAGCAGTCATTCGTTAATCGGACACCGAGGAGGCAGATAAGGGCCCTCCGGGTGTCCTGTAAGCTGTTCAGGACACCGCGATTTCACCGCGGCGGTCCCGAACAGCCCGACTGACTAGCCGGGATAGTTTCACTTTCACTTTAGAAGCAGCGGTCAGCTTTGACCGCCGTTTCTAAAGGGTTAATACCGCACATTGCCGCAATCACGATGTGTGGTATTAGCCGCGGGTCCCGGCCGTTGATGAGCGCCGGGACCGACGCGATGTGATGCGGGGTCGCAGCGCGACCCCGCTTCATATCGAGGGAGCCGGCGCAGGACGTAAATATACGTCCTGCGTCGTTAAGGGGTTAAAAAAAAATGTTGCGCTTTTTGGGGGTAAAATGGGAAAAACTGACAATTTTCATTGGGGGAGGGGATTTTTCACTTTTTTTTCCTTTTTATTTTTACATTTTTTAACTTTTTTTTAAACACTTTTTATGTCCCAATAGGGGACTATCTATAGCAATCGTTTGTTTGCTAATACTGTGCAGTGCTATGTATAGGACACAGCACTGCTCAGTATTATCGGTGATCTTCTGCTCGGGTCTGCTCGATCGCAGACCAGAGCAGAAGACCCCGGGAGACGGCCGGAGCTAGGTAAGGGGACCTCCGGCTGTCATGCTGGATGATCGGATCGCCGCGGCAGCGCTGCGGGCGATCCGATCATCCAATCAAAGTGCCGCAATGCTACAGATGCCGTGATCTGTATTGATCACGACATCGGAGGGGTTAATGGCGGCAGCCGGAACCTGCCGTGTATGACACGAGCACCCTTCCGATGCTCGCGGTCATACACAGGATGTAAATATACGTCCTGGTGCGGGAAGTCCCGCCAAACCAGGACGTACATTTACGTCCGTGGTCGTTAAGGGGTTAATGGGTAAAAATATGTATATGTTGCATATTTTGCTTCTTATTTTCCTACCCATTTAAGTCATATGCAGTATATGCAGCATATACTTTACGTGTGACCCTAACCTCAAAAAAGCTTCTATTGATTTCCATAGATGCTGAGGCAATGCACTTTTTTTTCTCCTTTGTGTGTAAAAGAAATGGGATATTACTGTAGTGGACCAATACAGAAGTGACCCTTCTGTACAATCTATGGTCCTTTTCAGGTGGATTCAGTCCTAGTCCCCTGGCCCCACACTCCTCAGGACTTTGGGTATGTGATTGTTCCTACAAGTGGTTAATGTATTTCATTTAGATGTATGTAACCAGAGAAGGTTTCTGTGACCAGGTGACTTGCGTGGGTACCTATAGGACCCCTCCAAATTGCTCCCTTATAAACCCAGGGAGAAGCTAGCTAGCTCTTGAGTTCTAGTCTTTGCTGAGTACAGAACAGTCCAGACCTGAGAGTGTCTGGTGTCCCTAAGAGACCCAAGGCCTAACCACGCAGCCACGCTTCCACCACCAAGTGCCCGAAATGTAAAAGTCAAAGCCTGGTAAGCTACCACAGGTGTAAAGTCTAGTCAGTCATAGTCAAGTCAGACAAATCTGCTAAAGTCAGCGTGGGTCTGCATAATTCAGTCCAAGTCCACTACAAGTCCCAGATGGCCCGCAAGTCTCTTAAGTCACTGGTCATCTCCTTGGGCCTAACTGAGCTGTAAAGACTATAACATCTGTCTTCCTCAGTAAAGCTGCCGTTGTTCCGTAACTTGGCATCGGAGCCAATATTTGCCCTGCGCCTAGCCCAGGATCCAGCGGCCATACCTCGGGTGGTGCAGAGGTTAACCACCCCCTGGTGTCACGAATACAAGGGGTTAATGCCATCTGCCCCTAGGGTAATAACATCTGCCCTTCATCACACCCTCACCACATTACTTTACATATAGACTTGCATATAGAACCTCAATACATAGACCTCAATACAAGTCTATGGGAGGGGGCGTGGCGGTCGTCACCCCCCTGCCATAGACTTGCATTAAGGGGGCGGGCTGTGATGTCATGACATCACAGCTCCGTCCCCTGTATCGGTGTGCCGGGTGCCGCAGCGGCGATCCCGGGGGTCCCCAGCAGCGGGACCCCGGCGATCTGACATCTTATCCCCTATCCTTTGGATAGGGGATAAGATGTCTAGGGGCGGAGTTTAAGAACAAGGCCAATTTTTGTTTTTGCACTTTCATTTTTTTCCTCCTCACCTTCTAAAAATCATAACGCTTTCAATTATGCACCTACAGGCCCATATAAGGGCTTGTTTTTTGCGTCACCAATTGTACTTTGTAATGACAATACTTGTTTTACAACAAAATCAGCAACGAAACAAAAAAAAAACTTATTTGTGGTGTGAAATAAAAAAAAATGCATTTTGTAACTTTTGGGGGCTCTCTTTTCTACGCAGTGCACTTTTTGGTAGAAATGACACCTTATCTTTATTCTGTAGGTCCATACGGTTACAAGGATACCCAATTTATGCCCAATTTATAACTACATGCACCAATTTATAACTACATGCATATGTTGCGGTACCACATATGATTGTTATTATTTTTATTTTATTATTTTATTTAAAAAAAAATTGAAAAGGGGGGGGATTCAGACTTTTATTAGGAAGGGGTTAATTAACTTTTATAAACTTTTATTTTAACACTTTATTTTTTCTAGCCCTCATAGGGGGCTACAACATGCAATCTGTTGATTGCATATACTGATCAATGCTATGCCATAGCATAACATTGATCAGTGTTATCGGTGCTCTGCTGCTCCAGCCTGCTGAGCAGGCATGGAGCAGCAGAACACCTATCGGACAGTGAGGGGGCAGGCGAGCACCCTCCCGCTGTCCTCTCAGCTGATTGGGACATCGCGATTTTGTCACGATAGTCCCGATCAGCTCCGCTGAGCTGCCGGCGCATTTTACATTCGTTTTTAGACGCCGCGATCAACCTTGATTGCGGCATTTAAAGCGTTAATGCCGGGCATCGGCCTGATCGGCAGTGCCCTGCATTAACCCTGGGTCCTTGCTGCTGAGAGCAGTTAGGACCCACCAGGTTTGGGTCTGTTCTCACGGGCGGATTTGATTGCGATTTTCAGCAACGAAAATTATACTTTTTTGGCCTTCATTGGGTGACTGAGGTCTATGAAGACCTTAACACGTACTACATATGGAATCCTTCTATTGTGATCATGTGCAAACTGCGGCCAAAACTCTCCTCTGGACCACATGTACTAGAATTCTGGTGCAAGGCAATTGGAAGACCTTTATTAGGCAGCATATAAGAAAAAAACTGAAAACTGCTTCGCACAGGTGCAAAGGGGCATGCCCTGGAATGCCATGCCGTGTGCCAAAAAAATGCATCAGCATTTTTGGTGCATTACCTTTGCCTGAAATTAACGACATAAAGACTAATGGGGACATTTATCATTGTTGCTTTGGTAAGCGAGTTCTGAAGTCCTTTTTTTTTTTTTGCTTTTGGTTTTGCTTATACGTTGGTGACCCGATAGCCTGGAAAATATGGATGATTGGAGCTTAGGACTAACCGACCAATGGCAGGAGGGGGGGCCGGAGGGTTAAAGTTGAAATCCCCGCTCTGCCCGCCAGCGGGGAGAAGATGGCCTGAGTGCAGGAGGAGGAGGCGGGACCGGTGATCGCGCCGGGCAGCGGCAGGATCTGCGGGAGCGGCGGAGACAGCAGTAAAGATCAGTGGTAAGTGATCTTCACTGCTGCCTTCTAGGAGTTGCCAAATTACAACTCCCAGCATGCCCCGACAGTCAAAGGCTGTCTGGGCATGCTGGTTATTGTAGTTTTGCAACATCTGTAGGGCAAGAGTTTGGAGACCACTATACAGTGGTGCCCAAGTTGTAGCCCTCCAGATGTTGCAAAACTACAACTCCAAGCATGCCCAGGCATGCTAGGAGTTGTAATTCTGTAACATCTGGCCCTTTAGATTTCCCCCATTGTTTAGTGGCTACAAGAGGTTACTGCACCTCAGCTCCCACTGAAGTGAATTGTTGAACTGCAATAACCCGTCACAACCACTTCACAATGGTCCAGATTAATCAATCTGTCTGAAACCAAAACTATCTGGTTCTGTCCATAGCAACCAATCGCAGCTCAGCTTTCATATCTAAACAAGTTCTGGTAAAATAAAAACTGAGCTGTGATTGGTTGCTATGAACAAAACCAGACAGTTAGGCTATGCTCATGCCTCGGAATTTCCATGCGGAATTCTGCATTGGAATTCTTCACGGAAATTCCGCTGCAGCAGAGTCCCATTGTATTTAATGGGATTGTGATGCGCTGTCCATACAGTGGAATTTCCGTGCCAGGCGAGGACATTTCTAATTGTGTGTCTGCAGAAATAATTAACTTGTCATTCTGCGGACTCCATATAAAATGCATGGCCTTCTATTAGACAAAACATTCCCGTGTGGCATGTGCCGGCGCCCACAATCTTCGGAGTATGCGCACAAAGATTTGCAGTGCGGACATTACGAATCTTGAACATATCCTTATGGTTTCAGGCAGATATGGTTTTAATACAGAAAGAAAACAAAAATAAGTCTCAAAAAGTTTTTTTTTATTATTATTCAGATCAAGGAAATAATATTATTACACTTTGGACCAAAATTCTAGTTCTACTACGGAACCATCAAAACTTGTTGTTTAACTGCACCATTTTTTCAAGACCATGCTAGAATGTGCTATTTTTGCAAAACCACTTCACAGTTTTGTGAAAATTGTGTGAGAAGGTGGCACATATAAATACAACCAATGGGTGAAAACCACATGTGATACATGCAGTCTTTGCATTTATACAGTAAGGGTAGGGTCACACAGGAGCCCATCCGCAGCATATTTGACTCTGCGGATGCGCTGCCAGCAGTCACAGAGCCACGGCAGAGCGACCTCCTTGCTGCTGCTGTAGCTCTGTGTCCCCGCTTGTATTTGTGGATTTCCTGCCGGCAGTCATGAGTAGACACGCAGAACTACGGGAGCTTGCTCTGCCTGGGCCCTGTGACTGCCGTTGGCACATCCGCAGCGTCACATATACTGTGCATGTGCTCCTGTGTGACAATACCCTAAGGCTAGGTTCACACTACAGAACTTCCAGGCGGAGATTCTGAGTACTCCCAATGCTGATTGAATGAGTTGGCGCTAGGACTGCGCAGACATTGCTGTCCCCATGCACAGCAATGTCTGTGGCGCAGACTCTGCCTAAAAAAATTAGCATGCTCATTCTTTTGGTGGCGGAATTTTTTATCAGCGTAATATCTGCCGCTGATATTCCATAGTGTGCATAGTGCAGGGGAATCCCTTTGCCAGCAAAAGGATTCCACTGCATCGGAATTTCCATCTGAAATTCCTACATGGAATTTCAGACAGAAATTCCTTAGTGTGAACTTAGCCTAACTGAATTCTGTGTATAAGGGACGAAACAACAATTAACCCCTTAAGGACCAAGGACGTACCGGTACGTCCTTGGTCCTGCTCTCCTGATATAACGCGGGGTTACACAGTAACCCCGCATCATATCACGGCGGGCCCGGCGTCATAGTGAAGCCGGGACCCGCCTCTAATAGCGCGCAGCGCCGTTCGCGGCGGCGCGTGCTATTAACCCTTTAGCCGCGCGCTCAGAGCTGAGCCGCGCGGCTAAAAGCGAAAGTTGCCGCCTAGCTCAGTGGGCTGTTCGGGATAGCCGCGGCGAAATCGCGGCATCCCGAAAAGCTTACAGGACAGCCTGTCCGATCGCCGAATGACTGTTCAGTGCCTGAGATCCAGGCATGAGCAGTCATGCGGCAGAATCGTTGATCACTGGTTTCTTATGAGAAACCAGTGATCAATGATGAAGATCAATGTGTGCAGTGTTATAGGTCCCTATGGGACCTATAACACTGCAAAAAAAAAAGTGAAAAAAAAAAGTGAATAAAGATCATTTAACTCCTCCCTTATTAAAAGTTTGAATCACCCCCCTTTTCCAATAAAAAAAAAAAACAGTGTAAATAAAAATAAAAATAAACATATATGGTATCACCGCGTGCGGAAATGTCCGAATTATAAAAATATATCATTAATTAAACCAAAATAGTGCATTTTTGGTCACTTTTTATATCATTTAAAAATGATCAATAAGTCCTATCAATGCAAAAATGGTACCGTTAAAAACTTCAGATCACGGCGCAAAAAATAAGCCCTCATACCGCCCCATACACGGAAAAATAAAAAAGTTATAGGGGTCAGAAGATGACAATTTTAAACGTATTAATTTTCCTGCATGTAGCTATGATTTTTTCCAGAAGTCCGACAAAATCAAACCTATATAAGTAGGGTATCATTTTAATCGTATGGACCTACAGAATAAAGATAAGATGTCATTTTTACCGAAAATGTACTACGTAGAAACAGAAGCCCCCAAAAGTTACAAAACGGCGTTTTTTTTTTCAATTTTGTTGCACAATGATTTTTTTTTCCGTTTCACCATAGATTTTTGGGCAAAATGACTGACACCATTACAAAGTAGAATTGGTGGCGCAAAAAATAAGCCATCATATGGATTTTTAGGTGCAAAATTGAAAGAGTTATGATTTTTTAAAGGCAAGGAGCAAAAAACGAAAATGGAAAAACGGAAACCCCCCCGGTCCTTAAGGGGTTAAGCAGTAGTTACTAAGGCTTCTTACATTCTTTTCTTTATGGGCTCTGAATCATTAAATAGGTAGGGCTGTCTTTGATGTGGAAGTAAATGCCAGGAGTTCCCCATTAAAAAAAGGTTTGGAAACTCTGGACATATGTTTGACTTATTGTGTGTTGTTCCTCTTTCTAATGTATTTATTCCCATGGGATTGTGTAATGGGGGACATTTATCATGGTGTCCCCCCTTTTTTTTCTTTGTTTCAATTGTCCCCAACAAAAACCACAGCAAGCTGTGCTGCGATTTTTTGTGACTTTTCACATAGAGCTATTTTTATGCACCAGTGAATTTGTGTGTACATCGCACACGCCATGATAAATGTCATTTTTTACCCCACACAATTGAATGCTTTTCACATATCTTTCATTTTCATGTTGTCAGAGAAGCCACTGTTAAATTAGGGCACTGTGGTGATATACCAGTGGTGGATTATAAAATGGAGACTACTTACCGTATTTTTCGCTGTATAAGACGCACTTTTTCTTCCCCAAAACTGGGGGGAAAAAGTCGGTGCGTCTTATACGGCGAATACACCCCTATCGCGGCGGTCCCTGCGGCCATCAACAGCCGGGACCCGCGGCTAATACAGGACATCATCGATCGCGGTGATGCCCTGTATTAACCCTTCAGACGCGGCAATCAAAGATGACCGCCGCATCTGAAGGGAAAGTGACACTAACCCGGCAGTTCAGTCGGGTTGTTCGGGACCGCCGTGATTTCACCGCGGTGGTCCCGAACAGCCAGACTGAATAGCCGGGTTAGTGCTTACAGGACACCGGGAGGGACCTTACCTGCCTCCTCGGTGTCTTCTCCGTTCAGGGATCCCCTGTATGGCCGGCGCTCTCCTTCCTCGTCATCACGTCGTCGCGTACATGCATCGGCGTGCGTAACGACGTGATGACGGAGATCGAGGATACCCGGCCGGCAGCAGAGACGTTCAGCAGCAGGCCGGCAGCAGAGCGACGGGGACACGGCAACAGCGATGGAGCGACATCCAGGGCAGCGGTGACGGGTCCGGAGCGGCGGGGACACGTGAGTATTACCTCCTATGCAGTGGTCTTCAATCTGCGGACCTCCAGATGTTGTAAAACTACAACTCCCAGCATGCCCGGACAGCCAACAGCTGTCCGGGTATGCTGGGAGTTGTAGTTTTGCAACATCTGGAGGTCCGCAGGTTGAAGACCACTATTGGGTTTAAAATCTTAAATTTTTTCAGATTTTGCACCTAAAAATAGGGTGCGTCTTATACGCCGCTGCGTCCTATAGGGCGAAAAATACGGTACATTCTAAGAGAAGGCCAACTACTATATGGGAGCGCAATTCAGAGGATAACTACTGTGTGGGGGTACTATTAGGGGGGTAACTACAGTGTGGGTCACAAAAAGGAGCATAATCACCATTTAGGGCATTGTGGATGGGGAGATTATTTAGAGATATGGGAGGCTCTAGGGGGAGTTGTAAAATTGGGCCTAAGATGTTTGTCCAACAGCCCGGGCCCATGGTAAGTTATTCCACCACTGAGCCAACCACGAGATAAGTGCGACCACACTAGAACACAGGGATATAGTCTGATGTCACCTCCTTTTGTGGTATGTGGGGGACACCTGATCACATGTACTTTTGATGCTATGTGATTTCCCTCCTATAGGATTCCTAGTAAAACGATGCTAATTTGTTTTCATGAAGAGTAAAAAGTAGCCTGGATAGTGGGGTGGCTGTGGATATAGGGGAAGATTTATCAAAATCTATGTAGAGGACAATTTAACCAGTTGCCCATAGCAACCAATCAGGCTGCGTCTTTCATTTTTTTCAGAAGGCCTCAGAGAGATAAAAGAATCAATCTGATTGGTTGCTATGGGCAACTGCTTAACTTTTCCTCTACACAGGTTTTGATAAGTCTCTCCCATAGTATATTAGAATTTTGTGAAAGCATTTGACACTGTCCCTCATAGATGCCTGCTAAATAAAGGTTAGAAAGTATCATTTGTGACTGGATTGAACACTGGTGTAAAGGGGTACTCCAGTGGAAAAAAAAAAATTCTCATCAACTGGTGCAAGAAAGTTAAACAGATTTCCAAATTACTTCTATAAAAAAAATCTTAATCCTTCCAGTACTTATCAGCTGCTGTATGCTACAGAGCAAGTTCTTTTCTTTTTGGATTTCTTTTCTGTCTGACCACAGTGCTCTCTGCGGACACATCTGTCCATGTCAGGAACTGTCCAGAGCAGGAACAAATCCCCATAGCAAATCTATTCTCCTGCGGATAGGGGATAAGCTTTTTGATACTGGACTACTACAATATGTGATGTCCCAGTATAGGACATGGTCCTGTACTTCCCTTAGGCCCTGTCAGGTTGAGTCCCTCAGTGACCTAGGGCTCCCCTGCAGGGACTCCCCCTGTTGGTTTTATAAAGATGTGTGTGTCACTTTAATGCTTAGACATGATCCCTATCTATAGATAGTCTCAAGGACCTGTGGGAGGTCTCAAGGACCTGTGAGTAAGCCTGTCACATGTTATGTTATGCAGTCACGTGATTTGTTGTCACGTTCTCCCAGAGAGCACCAGTTTAACCTATGACCCACGTCTTGACCAATGAGCTTTAGTCCAGCCCCCCACTATATAAAGAGGTGGACATTACTATTCAGTCTCTTAGCACTTACCACCAACTACCTTACTGAGCTCAGCTACCAGAGAACTCAGGGCAAGTGATCAGCATCTGTAAGGCCACAAAGCTACCATCTCTCCAGTAAGTCTTAAGTCTATGTCTGCTGTCAATGAAACTAGTCAAGTCCTGCACATAGTCAAGTCAAGTCTAATTACAAGTCAAGTTTATTACAAATATATTGGTCCAGCAAGCTGCGAGGTCCTCAGGGTCCTGGCCACCTCTCTGAGAATTCTGTGAAGACAGCTGGTTGATAGCTGGTTGTGGACTCTCATTTCACTACTAGCAATTGGGATAGCGGAGAATCCGGGCGGAGAATCCGGGGGTTAATACCATCCAGACCCCGGGGATAATACCATCTGATCCCACCTACGGCCACCGCCACACACGCCATTCACCCGGTGGTTCACCACAAATACTTGGTAGGAAATACACCTGAATAGGTCGTCATATACAGTACTTTGCGATAAGTTAGTGTGTGTAGGGAAACTGTTGTTATGGTATTTTTTCATCTTTTGGCCTGGGAATTATATTAAAGTGAACAGAAAGTTGTCACATCAGTATTACAATCTTACAATAAAGTAAGGAATGGATGTCAAAAACTGTTGTAATTTTGATATTAAACTAAACCTAAAAAATGACCTACAGATGTTGAACAATTTATAAAAACCCTGAATTCAGTAGCATGTGAAAGGAAATAAATGAATAATAAACACAATGGGAAATGAAAAAGGGAACTGGAAATACAATCCATAATTATAAACTTCACTTGAATTATTATTTCTCATATGTTCTTTACTACTAATTAGGAAACTCAGTCAGTAGTATGGCAGCACTTCTTCTTGACCATCTTGTTTCAGATTACACCATTCTGTACTGCACATTGATTAAAATCAGTGGATTTTCTAAACCATTCCCTAACTACCTGTGGACCACCCATTGACTAAAAACGTGTGCAGTTACCTCTGGGAGTAGTCTGTTTGTTTCTTTGTTTGTTTCTCTGGAGAGATGGCAGAGGTGGTTTAAGTGGTACTACAGCTAAAAGTAACGTATCCCCTATTCACAGGACCACTGCCCCCCCCAATCTCCTGTGTAGGGCCTCGGCTCTCTGAGAAGTGCGCATGTTGGGATTGGTATTCGCTTCCTTCATTCTCTATGAGAGCGCTGAAGAGACTCGAGTGCTGTACTCAGGCATCTCCAGAGCTCCCATAGAAATATATGGAGCGTGTGCCATCCCCAGCACATGCTCCTCTCAGAGAGGTGGGGCCCAGCGGTCCAAGCCCCGGTGGATAGGGGATAAGATACTTTTCACTGCATTACCCCCTTATTACTGCCCTTGCCTTTCCGATTGCATTGCATTCTTCTATTTAAGAATGATGGAGGTCACTGTACTCTAGGAAACTTTCAGTGCAGGAAACATTTTTTACCCTTTTGTAGATCTGTTCCCCCAACAATCTTGTCTCCAAGCTTTACAGGCAGTTCTTTCTAGCTCATGGCTTGCTCTGAAATACATTGTCAGCAGTGAGACCTTATATAGACAGGGGTGTGTCTTTCTAAATGCTGTCCAATCACCTGAATTTACCACAGGGGACTGCAATTAAGGTTTAGAAAGAACCCTAGGAGAGAAAAGGGAAGCCCTTGACCAGTCCATGTAAAATTTTAGTTTTTGGTTTTTAATAAATGTGCAAACATTTCTAAAATTTTGTTTTCACTTTGTCTTTATTGAATATTGAGTGCAAAATTATGGGGCAAACTACAGGGTGGGCCATTTATATGGATACACCTTAATAAAATGGGAATGGTTGGTGATATTAACTTCCTGTTTGTGGCACATTAGTATATGTGAGGGGGGAAACTTTTCAAGATGGGTGGTGACCATGGCGGCCATTTTGAAGTTGGCCATTTTGAATCCAACTTTTGTTTTTTCAATAGGAAGAGGGTCATGTGACACATCAAACTTATTGGGAATTTCACAAGAAAAACAATGATGTGCTTGGTTTTAACGTAACTTTATTCTTTCATGAGTTATTTACAAGTTTCTGACCACTTATAAAATGTGTTCAATGTGCTGCCCATTGTGTTGGATTGTCAATGAAACCCTCTTCTCCCACTCTTCACACACTGATAGCAACACCGCAGGAGAAATGCTAGCACAGGCTTCCAGTATCCGTAGTTTCAGGTGCTGCACATCTCGTATCTTCACAGCATAGACAATTGCCTTCAGATGACCCCAAAGATAAAAGTCTATGGTGGTCAGATCGGGAGACCTTGAGGGCCATTCAACTGGCCCACGACGACCAATCCACTTTCCAGGAAACTGTTCATCTAGGAATGTTTGGACCTGACACCCATAATGTGGTGGTGCACCATCTTGCTGGAAAAACTCAGGGAACGTGCCAGCTTCAGTGCATAAAGAGGGAAACACATCATCATGTAGCAATTTTGCATATCCAATGGCCTTGAGGTTTCCATTGATGAAGAATGGCCCCACTATCTTTGTACCCCATATACTACACCATACCATCAATTTTTGTGTTCCAACAGGCTTGGAGGGATCTATCCAATGTGGGTTAGTGTCAGACCAATAGCGGTGGTTTTGTTTGTTAACTTCACCATTCACATAAAAGTTTGCCTCATCACTGAACAAAATCTTCTGCGTAAACTGAGGGTCCTGTTCCAATTTTTGTTTTGCCCATTCTGCAAATTCAGTGCGCCGATCTGTGTCATCCACGTTGAGATGCTGCAGTAGCTGGAGTTTGTAAGGGTGCCATTTGTGAGTAGCTAATATCAGCCGAAGGGATGTTCGACTAATGCCACTCCAGTGAGTGCTATGCTGTGGGCTCTTGCTGAATGAAGCTAGGACAGCCGCTGATATTTCTTCATTAGTGACAGATTTCATGCATCCACATTTTGGCAAATCCAACACTGAACCAGTTTCACGAAACTTAGCAAGCAGTTTGCTAACTGTAGCATGGGAGATAGGTGGTCTTGTAGGGTGTCTTGCATTGAAATCTGCTACAATGACCCGGTTACTGCGTTCACCAGACATCAACACAAGTTCTATCCGCTCCTCACGTGTTAACCTCGATGACATGTCAATGGCTGTAAACAAAGAGAAACTTGTAAATAACTCATGAAAGAATAAAATTACGTGAGAACCAAGCACATTCTTGTTTTTCTTGTGAAATTCCCAATAAGTTTGATGTGTCACATGACCCTCTTCCTATTGATAAAACAAAAGTTGGATTCAAAATGGCCGACTTCAAAATGGCCGCCATGGTCACCAACCATCTTGAAAAGTTTCCCCCCTCACACATACTAATGTGCCACAAACAGGAAGTTAATATCAAGTTAATATTAAGTGCACAGACTGCCCCTGCTCATATCAAATGTCTGTACTTCTTTTACTTCTACTGTACTTTCAATTTCACATACTTGAATTGGGCTTCCTACATCATGCAAAGCACTTATAGTAAATGTGTGCTTGAAACAGAAAACGGTTGCTTCTTTACTGTCATACAAGTCACTTTCTTATCTAATATGTAAATTAGAAAGCTTGAAGTAAAAAATTTTAGTCTTTAAGTCTGTAAATGTCAGTGCACCTGTCTGTGCAGGTGTATGTGTATACATGTGTGGTGGCCCAGTACGGGAGGTGTTACCCCGTACCCTGTCAGGTAGCCTCCCTGCAGTGTCCCCTGGGCCCCCCTTACACCTTTCCCCTTGTGTACATATATTTCAGCATGTGTTATACTGTGTAATGTATATAGAAGTGTGATTACTTGAAGAAAGGTTAACATGTGATCATCCGTTGTCATGTGAGTTGTCATGTGATTGTTACCCAGGAGGTATCAGTGACCAGGTGACTTAAGGGTGACCAATGGGCTCCCTGCTAGTCTCCCCTATAAAAGCCCTGGTAGGATCTCTCTCTCTCTCTCTCTCTCTCTCTCTCTCTCTCTCTCTCTCTCTCTCTCTCTCTCTCTCTCTCTCTCTCTCTCTCTCTCTCTCTCTCTCTCTCTCTCTCTCTCTCTCTCTCCCTCTCTCCCTCTCTCCCTCTCTCCCTCTCTCCCTCTCTCCCTCTCTCCCTCTCTCTCCCTCTCTCTCCCTCTCTCTCCCTCTCTCTCCCTCTCTCTCCCTCTCTCTCCCTCTCTCTCCCTCTCTCTCCCTCTCTCTCTCTTCATCAGTCAAGTCAGTCACAGTCATCATTTGTCAAGTCAACATGGCCTGCATTAAATTGACCCCATCTACTACAAGTCCCAGCAAGCCCTTAAGGTCTCTGAAGTCACTGGTCACCTCCGTGGGCCCTGGCTGAACTGTATACACTTTTCCACCTATCTAGCCTCAGTAAAGAAACCGTTGACCGTAACTAGGTGTCGGAATCATTATTGCCCCGTGCTTAGCCCAGTATCCAGCGGTATACCTTTGGGTGGTATTGAGGATAAACCATGCCCTGTTGTTATGAATGCAAGGGGTTAATGCCATCTGCCCCTAGGGTAATTCCATCTGCCTTTTGCATCACACCTTCTACCACACATGTTTATCTCCTTCTTTTTAATACATTAACACCTCCCATTTTTACCACCTCGCATTTAAGGAGACACAAATCTTGTATAGTTACCATCCACAGGGCCATATTGTTTTTGCGGGACCAATTGTACCATATATGACCCCCCCCCCTTTTTTTTTCTTTTTTTGGAGGGAGGGGGGGGTAGTTTTTATATAGTCCACTTTTAGGTAAAACTGACAATTACAACAATACCCTTATTTAGGGTGCATTCACACCACGTTTCAAAGATCAGCTGAAAAACTTCAAAACCGGAGCTCCCGTATTACAGCCGCACCGGCGCCAAATATTATTCATTTAAATGTATCGACTGGAGTCAGATAGTGATTCTGGTCGGCTCATTTTTATCCTCTATCCGGTTTTGTGGCCAAACTGAATACCGCAGTATTCCTCAATAGTAGAGATGAGCACATTTTTAAAAAATTCGATTCAGCTGATTTGCCGAATTTTCTGAAAAATTTGTTTTGTTCCGAATTTATTTGTGGCGAATTGCTATTAAAAAAGGCTATTTCTTGGCTATAGAGAGCATCAATAGGGGTGTAGGACACTTTGGCTTGCTGTAACACGCATAGGTTGTGTCAGGGTTAGTGAAATAATACGGTTATTCAGTATGACATGCAGATTTTTTGGGAAATGTCCTTCATGCCATGAGAATGTAGTGACAAGAATCACTTTATGATAGTGGTAAATTTTCATCGTTACTTGCATCCTTTCCTGGTGAAAAATCCCCAAATTTCATGAAAATTTAGAACATTTTGCATTTTTCTAACTTTGAAACTCTCTGCTTGTAAGGAAAATGGATATTGCAAATAAATTATATATTGATTGACATATGCAATATGTCTACTTTATATTTGCATCATGAAGTTGACATGTTTTTACTTTTGGAAGACATCAGAGGGCTTCAAAGTTCAGCAGCAATTTTCCAATTTTCCACAAAATTTTCTAAATTGGAATTTTTCAGGGACCAGTTCAGTTTTGAATTGGATTTGAGGGGTCTTCTTATTAGATATACCCCATAAATGACCCCATTATAAAAACAGCACCCTCAAAGTATTCAAAATGACATTCAGAAAGTGTGTTAACCCTTTAGGTGTTTCACAGGAATAGCAGCAAGGTAAAGGAGAAAATTCAAAATTTCATTTTAGTTGTTCTTGTAGACCCAGTTTTTTAAATTTTACAAGGGGTAAAAGGAGAAAAAGCCCCCCAAAATTTGTAACCCAATTACTCTCGAGTAAGGAAATACCTCATATGTGGATGTCAAGTGCTCTGTGGGTGCACTACACGGCTCAGAAGGGAAGGAGTGACAATGGGATTTTGGAGAGTGAGTTTTTATGAAATGGTTTTTGGGGGGTATGTCACATTTAGGAAGCCCCTCTGGTGCCAGAACAGCAGAAAACCCCCCACATGGCATACTATTTTGGAAACTACACCCCCCCCAAGGAATGTAACAAGGGGTCCGCTGAGCCTTAAAGCCCCACAGGTGTTTGACAACCTTTCATTAAAGTCGGATGTGTAAATTAATTAATTAATTAATTAATTTTTTTCACTAAAATGCTGGTTTTCCCCCTAATTTTACATTTTTACAAGGGGTTATAGGAGAAAATGCCCCACAAATTTTGTAACCCCATCTCTTCTGAGTATGGAAATACCCCATGTGTGAACGTCAAGTGCTCTGCTGGCGCACTACAATGCTCAGAAGAGAAGGAGTCACATTTGGCTTTTGGAAAGCAAATTTTGCTGAATTTGTTTTTGGAGGGTATGTCGCATTTAGGAAGCCCCTATGGTGCCAGAACAGCAAAAAAAAAAAAAAAAAAAAAACACATGTCATACTATTTTGGAAACTATACCCCTCAAGGAACGTAACAAGGCATACAGTGAGCCTTAACAACCCACAGGTGCTTGACAAATTTCTGCTAAAGTTGGACGTGAAAATGAAAAATTAAATTTTTTTCACTAAAATGCTGGTGTTACCCCAAATTTTTCATTTCACAAGGGGTAATTGGAGAAAAAGCCTCCCAAAATTTGTAACCCCATTTCTTCTGAGTATGGAAATACCCCATATGTGGATGTAAAGTTCTCTGCTGGCGAACTACAATGCTCAGAAGAGGAGGAGCACCATTGAGCATTTGGTGAGAGAATTTGGCTGGAATAGAAGTGGGAGGCCATGTGTGTTTACAAAGCCCCCCGTGGTTCAAGAACAGTCGACCCCCCCACATGTGACCCCATTTTGGAAACTACACCCCTCACAGAATTAAATAAGGGGTGCAGTGAACATTTACACCCCACTGGCATTTGACAGATCTTTGGAACAGTGGGCTGTGCAAATGAAAAATAAAATTTTTCATTTTCACGGACCACTGTTCCAAAAATCTGTCAGACACCTGTGGGGTATAAATGCTCACTGCACCCCTTATTACATTACGTGTGGGGTGTAGTTTCCAAAATGGGGTCACATGTGTGGGGGGGGGGGTTCACTGTTCTGGCACTATGGGGGCTTTGTAAACACACATGGCCTTCAATTTCGGACACCTTCTCTTGCCAAAATCCCAATGGTGCTCCTTCTCTTCTGAGCATTGTAGTGCACCCGCAGTATACTTTACATCCACATATGGGGTTACAAATTTTGGAGGGGCTTTTTTTCTATTCTCCCTTGTGAAAATGAAAAATGTAGGGTAACACCAGCATTTTAGTGAAATGTATATATTTTTTTTCACATCCAACTTTAACGAAAATTTGTCAAACACCTGTGTGGTGATTAGGCTCACTATACCCCTTGTTACATTCCGTGAGGGGTGTAGTTTCCATAATGGGGTCACAGGTGGGTATTTATTGTTTTGCGTTTATGTCAGAACCGCTGTAAAATCAGCCACCCCTGTGCAGATCACCAATTTAGACCTCAAATGTACATAGTGCGCTTTCACTTCTCAGCCTTGTTGGGCGCCCACAGAGCACTTTACGCCCACATATGGGGTATTTCCGTACTCAGGAGAAATTGCATTACAAATTTTGGGGGTCTTTTTTCCTTTTACTGCTTGTGAAAATGAAAAGTATGGGGCAACACCAGCATGTTAGTGTAACATTTTTTTCTTTTTACACTAACATGCTGGTGTAGACCCCAACTTTACCTTTTTATAAGGGGTAAAGGAGAAAAAGCCCCCCAAAATTTGTAACGCAATTTCTCCCCAGGATGGATATTCCCCATATGTGGCCCTAAACTGTTTCCTTGAAATACGACAGGGCTCCGAAGTCAGAGAGCACCATGCGCCTTTGAGGCCTAAATTGGGGATTTGAATCCACCACAAAAATACCCTACGGCAGTGTTTCCCAAACAGGGTGTCTCCAGCAGTTGCAAAACTCCCAGCATGCCTTGACAGTCAGTGGCTGTCCGGAAATACTGTGAGTTGTTGTTTTTCAACAGCTGGAGGCTCCGTTTTGGAAACAGTGCCGTACAAGACTTTTTTAATTTTTTATTTGGGGGGGAGGGACGGGACTGTGTAGGGCTATGTAG